>NW_007113554.1:0-15652 GCF_000164805.1 Carlito syrichta | reverse complement strand
CTTCTTTTCAGTACGTTTCAGTTCCTTGTAGATCCAGGATGTTAAGCCTTTGTCAGACCTAGAGTTGGCAAATACTTTTTCCCAGTCTGTAGGCTGCAGAGACTAATTTGTTATTCCTTCTGGACAAATCAGACTTTTCCCTGGACACACACCAATTTCCTCCAGTGGGCTGAAGTAACCTACGTCCTCCCACATCCCTGGGTCCAGGCAAGGCTCCAGCTGGCTCATCAGAGCAACACCTGAACCCTTGCGGAGCTGCAGCTCTTGGACGAACGCAGTATCTGCCCATTCTTTGCAAGATTGACCTTCCGTATTCTGTCTTCTTCCGACTTCTTAAGTTGGATACTCTGCCACTACCAAGATGCAGGTCTAACCTCTCCCCATTCCTGTACAGACACTCCTCTATCGCTTTAGCCTTTATTTTCGATTCCTTTTCTCCCGTCTGTCTTTTCTCTCACTCTTTGATTCTGCTGCTTTCTCCCTTCTCTTCATCCATAAATCTTAGTGCTCTAATCAAAATTGTTTAATTTTCCAACGACGTTCCATTTTTCAATGCACTTCTTCTACTGATTTTTGTCTATTCATAGTGCCTCAACCAAATGATAAAATTTATTTATATTCTTACTAATCTACCTTCTGTGATGGCTCTTACTAATTCTTATTTCTTATTTCTTAAGGTCATTGTTTCTCATGCCCTTAATGTATTTATTGCTTTCCAAACTCTATTTTAATTTCCTCTTGAACTCTTTCTGGTTTTCCCTCTTATACCCCAGTGTTGATATGCCCCTTCTTTCTTCTGTGCCTTCGTTTTATAATCTTAAATGTCTATATGCTAATCCTTCCAATCATTTATTTACATTCTTTCACATAGCTTTCTATAATTTTTAAATTCTTCTTCAGTGTCCTTTTGCCTGTCACTGATCATCTTTTAATGGCCTTCAAAAATATTGTTTATTTTTCCACATAGTCCAATCTTCTAAAATTCAAAACTTTTAGTAAGTCTATTTTCAGTCTGATGTTTTTCCTTTATATACATCTCTTTAGCGTCTGTCTTTGGGATAGCTGATCCATGAATCATTCAAAAATTATGGATAAAAGTTTATATATTATGTTCTGTACAATTTGGAAACCTAAAAACCAGGGAAGTTTGGTGTAAAAATTTCTACTCATTCCAAACTCATGAGATTTTTACTATAGAATGTAGTATTCTTAGTGCAGATTCATAAACTAGTTTGAAAAATAAACAGCTGCCCTTCTTTTTCATGTGTTTCCAATGACATTTTGCTTTCTGCAATTCTTGTTCATTCAAGTTTGTATAATATAAACTGTTCTCTCAGCTGTGTACCACAAGCAGGATTTATGAGGAGACATTCAGAAGCAAGTGTTTAACTCAGTTTCAAGAGCACATAAAATTACACACACACACGCGCGCGCACACACACATATCTCCGCAGAATAGGAAAACAGAGTCGTCCAGAAGGGCTTTCGAATATAAAATATATCACATGCGTCAGTCTTTTATTGGCAACAGGGTGTGTGTCCTGCTAGACGGGGTGGGTGCTTGTCATGTTATACCCACTGCTAGCACACCGTCACCCGCCCCCTCACAGTCTCTTCCGAGCCTCGTCCACTGTCCCACGCCCGTGTCTCTCCCCCATGACTTCTGGCTGCACGAATGCTCGACGTCGCTCTCGCCCCCTCAGCCCAGGGTGCCTGTCTCCCTCTCCGCCGTCGTCTTGACGCTGCCGGCCTGTCTTGTCCAATCCGTTCGTCGTTCACTCTGGCTTCCGCCTCGCCGCCCTCCAGCGTTCAAGTCCACGTGTCTCGCTTTCCGGATTCGCCGCCTTTCTTCGCTCCTCGGTTACTTTTTTCAGCTGAAAAGCGTTTCGGAAAAACTGTTTTCTGTTTCCTGTTACTCTCGCTCTGCCTCTGTGCCTTTTTACTTGCGCAGTTTAAAAGATCTTCTTAGCTGGGCTCGGGGGCTCCGCCTGTCATCCCGCGCCTTTGGGAGGCTGAGGCGAGTGGATGGCCTGAGCCCGCGGGTTGGAGACCCGCCCGGGCAGGCGAGACCTCCTCTCTACGATAAACCAAAAAATCAGCCGGGTGTGGTAGCGCATGCCTGTGATTCCGGCTACTCGGAAGGCTGAGGCGGAAGGACCGCCGGAGCCCGGCAGGTCGGGGCTGCGGGGGCCGGGAGCGGCCGCTGCCCTCCAGTCTGGGCGACGGAGTGAGACTCCAACTCAAAAAAAAAAAATCTTCTTCACTGTCTCCCTTGTGTTTCCTTTATCTTTCCCCTTATTTTGTTTAGCCGACTTTCCTGCTGGGATGACTTCACACTCATGCTGTGGTTGCATTTCCAGTTTCACTCTGCCTTCTATTTATTGGCCTCTATATACTTTCCCACTGTGATTACATATATACATGTAGGTTCCTTATAGTTCTCTGATCTATCAAACTACATTTTAGGACATTGTCAAGTTCAACGTCACAAAGGTGTTTAGATTTTGTTGGAAATTGCACTGAATTTCAAATACTGATGAGAGGTGATATTTTATGTTAGATATTCTGATTTGTAAATGCTCTACAGAAAATTACCTGTTTATGTCTTTCTAAAATGTTTCCATATATTTATATAACACTATGCAACAATTTTTTAAATGAATTTGAGGTTATCTTATAGTATCATTATATATTAGCCATATGAAAATATAAGTCCTGCCGGGCTCGGTGGCTCAGCCTGTAATCTCGCTCCTTTGGGAGGCTGAGGTGAGTGGATTGCCTGAGCCCGCGGGTTCAAGACCTGCCTGGGCAGTGAGACCTCATCTCTACAATAAATCAAAAAAATCAGCTGGGCATGGTAGCGCATGCCTGTAATTCCGGCCACTCAGAAGGCTGAGGCGGAAGGATCGCTGGAGCCCAGCAGGTCGAGGCTGCGGTGGCTGGAAGTGGCCACTGCACTGCAATTTGGGCGAAAGAGTGAGACTCCAACTAAAAAAAAAAGTATATATATATATATATGTATAAGTCCTACGTTTTCTAAAATTACATTGTCTCAGCAAAGAATTAACTTTTAATACATGATCTTCTAGTCAACAAACTTGCTGAGTTTACCGTTATGCTAATTTTCTCAAGAGATAAAAATTATTCTTCATGTAGTCCATTTTATCATCAGTGAATAATGAGAATCGCATGTTTTGTTTTTCTGATAGCTTACTGTTCTTTTTCTTCTTCTACTACTTATGTTTGGAGTTAATGCAATGAAAAATAGGGACAATAAAAGTTGAGGTGCTTCTTATATTCTCGATTTAAAAGAGAATTATTTGGATTTTGTGACATATATTTCTCTGTATTTATATTAACTATGTTGCATAAAGTTAAATTCTTACTTTTTATTTATGATGTACTGAGGGTTTTTGTTTTTATTATACAAGGATCCTCAATATATATGCATGTACCTTTCTCATTTACTGAGATGACCGGGTGCATTTTTTCTTTCTGATGTTAGAATGAAGAAGTACATTAACAGATTTACTAAAGTTAAGATATCTCAGAGCCACGTCCTTCATGGGTCAGGATTATTTAAAGCTCCACCAACTTTAAGCTCGAATCTCATTTAATTTCACATTTCCCCCTTTTCATTAAGATCTTTCTTTTATATAATATATTTTAAGTTGTGGGTTACAATTCAAAGTTAGGTATACAAATATTCTTTGTGCAGGTACTCTTATTGAAGAGGTGTGCCCCCTCTAGGCAGATCTCGACTACTGTCAATCCACCTTCCCACCCCACCTCCCCTGCAGTTTCCTGCTACTGTCAATCCTTTCATTATAGTATTATGGTCATTGTTCAAGGTCCACTTATGAGTGAGAACATGTGATACTCAGAACTTTGTTTCTGTGAAAGATCTCTCAGTATTATAAACTCTAATTCCAACCAGATTGCTGTGAAGTTTATGGTTTTGCTTTCCTTTATAACGGCATAGTATTCCATTGTGTATATATGCCACATTAAAAAAATTTTTTTATTTTAAAGTTGTGGGGTACAGTTAAGCATTAGGTATACAAATATGCATTGTGCAGGTACCCTTGTTGATGAGGTATGCCCCCTTTCCCCAGACAGATATTGACTACCATTAATCCCACCTCCCTTCCCCTCCCTGTCCCCCCCATAGTTTCCTGCCACTGTCGATCCTTTTCTTATAGAATTACAGTAGTTGTTCAAGGTCCACTTATGAGTGAGAACATATGATGCTCAGATCTTTGTTTTTGTGAGAGATCACTCAGTATGATAAACTCTATTTCCATCCTGGTTGCTGCGAAATTCACGATTTTGCTTTTTTTTTTATGGCTGCATAATATTCCATTGTGTATATGTACCATATTTTTAAAATTCAGTTCTCTCTTGACGGACAGTGTGGTTGGTTCCATGATCTTCTATTGTGAACAATGCTGCGATAAACATACGTGTGTAGGTATCTTTTTTATAGAGTTATTTGAGTTCTTCAGGGTATATTCCCAGTAGGGGGATTGCAGGGTCATATGGAAGGTCGTCAAATCAACACTCTTACCCACTATAACACAAGTCTAAGTAACTTCACATGAAAAATTATTTGAGTGAACATCAGGTCTATTCAATACTCAATTTTAAGAAAGACCATAGGAGAGGATTGTAGTTTAAAGGAAGAAAAAGATGAATAATTCTGTATCTTACCTATTACTATATAACAAATCATCCCCAATCTTAGTGGCTTATCTTTTATGGTTTTTGACAGTTACAAATTCAGGAAGGGCTTGGCTGGGTGATTTGGGCTTCCATCCCCCATATGGTCATGGTTAGACAGTGGCTAGAGCTGGAACAGCTGGGGCTGGTCAGACATCTCTCTTTTTTTTCTGGTAGTCTGGGGACGATCCATGTGGTCTCTCTGCATGACATAGTTTGGGCATCCTCCTAGCATAGTTACCTCAGAGCAGACAGGTGGTTGACATGGAGACTCAGACCTCCAAAGGCAGGTGTCCCCAGAGAACCACGGGGAAACTGTATCATTTTTTCCAAGCTGGTCTCCAAGGTAACACAATATCCCTTTCATCAGTGTTACAGGCCTAACCAATGTCAAGGATTGGAAACACAGAACCCACCTCTCTGTGGGAGGACTGTCAAAGTCACAGTGCAAGAAGAGCATGTGGGATGTGAGATATCATTGTGGCCATATTTGGAAAATACAGTCTGCTGGAATTTCCATATTTCTGTTATTGATGGATTCTCAAGATATTTGAAACAGAAGTAATGCCTAATATGTAGTCTTAACAGTTGCTGATGGACACCCATAGCTATTGCTGGCTTTCAAATTTCAACTCAACTCTTTAAAATGTGGTTTTAGATGAGAGTAGTAATTCCTTCCCACCACAGTTGTGTTAGGAAAAAATGTATTTCTGTGTACCATTTTTTTTTCAACTGCAAGAATTTTGTTTCTTAAGTTTGTGAGTTAGGAAAGGATAACATTGGGAGATTGGTATTTTGGTTTGATCTCTGTTGCTTACAACAGAATACCTGAAACTGGGTAATTTATTTTTTATTTTTATTTTTTAAACATATTTTTTATTTTAAAATTGTGGGGTACAGTTAAATGTTAGGTATAGAAATATGCATCATTCAGGCACTCTTGTTGATAAGGGGTGTCTCCCCATTTGCAGGGAGATATTGACTACCGTTAATCTCCCCTCCCTTCCCCTCCCTAACCCCCACATAAGTTCCCGCCACTGTCAATTCTTTTCTTATAGTATTATGATAGATGTTCAAGGTCCACTATATGAGTGAGAACATGTGATACTCAGATTTTTGTTTTTGTGAGAGATCACTCAGTATTATAGACTTGAGTTCCATCCAGGTTGCTGCAAAATTTATGATTTTGTTCTTTTTTTTATGGCTGAGTAGTATTCCATCATGTATATGTATGACATTTTTAAAATCCAGTCCTCTTTGGATGGACAGAATGGTTGGTTCCAGGTTCTTGCTATTGTGAATAATGCTACAATAAACATATGTGTGCAGGTATCTTCTTTTATAGAGTGATTTGAGTTCCTCAGGGTATATCCCCAGAAGCGGGATTGGGAGGTCATATTGGAGGTCAATATTTAGAACTTTTAGGAATTGCCACACTGTTTTCCACAGAGGTTATACTAGTTTGCACTCCCACCAACAGTGTAGCAGTGTTTCCTTTTCACCACATCCTCTCCAGCATCTGTTATTTTTTGAGTTATTGATCATGGCCATTCTGACAATATTTAGGTGGTAACTCAGTGTAGTTTTAATTTGCATCTCCCTGATGATTAGTGAGATTGAACACTTCTTCATGTGTCTGTTGGCCACTCGTATGTCTTCTTTTGAGAAGTGTCTATTCATATCTTTTGCCCACTTTATAATGGGGTTGTTTGTTTTTTTCTTTTCAGCACGTTTGAGTTCCTTATAGATCCAAGATGTTAGGCTTTGTCGAAGATGAGTTGGTTGAGAAATTGAGCTTTTGCTTCTGGAATCTCAATTCTATTCCATTGATCTATATGCCTGTTCCTGTATCAATACCAAGCTGTTTTGATTATTGTAACTTTATAGTAAAGCTTGAAGTCTGGTAATGTGGTACCTCCTACTTTTTTTTTTTTTTTTTTTGCTGAGGATTGTTCTGGCTATTCTTGGTCATTTCTGTTTCCATATGAATTCCTGTATCGTTTTTTCTAGTTCTGAGAAGAATGTTGCTGGTAATTTGATGGGTATTGCATTAAATCTGTAGATTGCCTTAGGTAGGATACACATCTTCACAATGTTGATTCTTCCAATCCATGAGCATGGGAGATTTTTCCACTTGTTTGTGTCATCATTGATTTCTTTGAGCAGTGTTTTGTAGTTTTCATTGTAAAGGTCTTTCACGTCTCTGTTTAGGAAGATGCCAAGGTATTTCATTGTTTTTTGTGGCTATTGTGAATGGGATTGTGCTTTTTATTTGAGTTTCTGTTTGTTTATTAATGGTGTAAAGAAATGTGATTGTCCTTTGCACATTTATTTTATACACTGAGACTTTGCCAAAGTCCTTTATCAGTGCAAGGAGGCTTTTGACATATTCTCTTGGATTTTCAAGGTACAAAATCATGTCATCTGCAAAGAAAGATAACCTAACTTCCTGTTTTCCTGTTTGGATACCCCTGATCACCTTTTCTTTTCTGATAGCTCTAGCCAGGACTTCCAATACTATATTGAACAGGAGGGGAGAGAGTGGGCATCCTTGTCTTGTTCCAGTTTTCAATGGGAATGGTTCCAATTTTTGTCTGTTTAGGAGTATGCTAGCTGTGGGTTTCTCATAGATGGCATTTACTATTTTGAGGTATGTTCCACATATGCCTAGATGTTCGAGGGTTTTTATCAAGAAGAGTGCTGGATTTTATCAAAAGCTTTTTCTGCATCTAATGATATAATCATGTGGCTTTTGTTCTGACGTCTGTTGATGTATTTAATTACATTTATTGTCTTGCAAATGTTGAACCAGACTTGCGTCCCAGGGATGAAGCCTACTTGGTCATGATGGATGATTTTTGAGATGTGTTGGTGAACCTGGTTTGCTAGGATTTTGACATCCATGTTCATCAAGGATATTGGCCTGTAGTTCTCTTTCCTTGTGGGATCTTTACCTGGCTTGGTTATCAATGTGATGTTAGCTTCATAAAATGATTTGGAAGGTTCTACCTTTCTCAATCACCTGGAATACTTTCTGTAGGATTGGTATCAACTCCTCCTTAAATGTTTTATAGAATTCTGCTGGAAATCCATCTGGTCCAGGGCTTTTTTTTTGTAGGTAGTTTTCTTATTACATAGTCAATTTCCTTGACTGTTATTGGTTTATTTAGCGTCTCAATTACTTCTTGTTTCAACCTAAGCAGATTGTGTGATATCAGAAAGTCTTCCATTTCTTCAAGTTTTTTTCCATACAAGTATACGTAGTAGTCTCTAATGATCTTTTGTATTTCTTCAGAGTCAGATGTGACTTCATCTTTTGTGTTTCTGATTGTAATTATCTGGTTTTTTTCTTTTTTTTCTTGGTCAGCCTAGCTAGGGGACCATCGATCTTGTTTATCCTTTCAAAGAACCAGCTTTTTGTTTCATTGATTTTTTTGTATTATCTTTTTGTCTTCTATGTCCTGGATTTGGGCTTTTATTTTGGTGATCTGGATTCTTTTGCTGAAGTTAGGGTTTTGGTGGTCTTACTTTTCCAGCTTTCTAAGGTGACTTGTTAGGCTGTTAATTAGTGATCCTTCCATTTTCTTCATGTGCATTTGTAGAGATATGAATTCCCCTCTTAGTACAGCTTTTATGGCATCCCAGAGATTTTGGTAAGATATTTCTTCATTTTCATTTGTTTCCAGGTATCTTTTAATCTTTCTTTTGATTTCATCGATGATCCAGGAGTTGTTCAGCATCATGCTATTTAGTGTCCATGTCTTTTTGGGTTTGGGGGGAACCTTGTTGCTGTTGATGTTTATTTTTATTCCACTGGGGTCTGAGAAGGTGCATGGCAACATTTCGATCCTTTGAAGTTTGTTTATGCTTGATTTATGAGTACGTTCCATGTGGTGATAAGTGGAATGTATATTCTGTGGTCATTGGGTGGAGTGTTCTGTAGGTGTCAACTAAGTCCCTTTGGTCAAGAGTCACATTGAGGTTCCGGATCTCATTGCTTATTTTTTGTCCTGATGATCTATCTAGGGTTGTGAGTGGGGTATTAAAACCCTCAGCTATGATAGTGTTAGAGTCGATATCTTTCTTGGGTTTTCCTAGAAGCTTCTTTATGAAAGTTGGGGCTCTTATGTTGGGTGCATATATGTTTAGGATACAGATTTCTTGTTGATGGAGTGAACCTTTTATCATTATGTAGTGGCCTTCTGTATCTTTTTTAATTTTTGATAGCTTAAATGGTATTTTGTCTCAAATTAGGCTTGTGATTCCTCTTTTTCTTTTGTGTTCCTTTCGCCTGAAAATTTATTTCCCATCCTCTTACTTTGAGTCTGTGCGTGTCCTTTCTAATGAGGTGGGTCTCTTTAAGGCAATATATTGTTGCCTGGTGATATTTTATCCATTTTCCATTCTATGTCTTTTCAGTGGTGCATTTAGTCCATTCACATTCAGGCCATTTCTTGAAATGTGAGAGTTTATCCTTGTCATGAGGTTCTAACAGAGTTTGTTGTTGTTGCTGTTTGTTGTCTTTCTTTTGATTTTGGGGTTCATTCATGTGGTTTTTCAATTTTTTTCCTGCATTCTTGTGAAGAACATTGCCTTTATTTTTTTCCTTTCTTCTGTGTTTAATACTTTCTTAAGTGTTTCTTGTAGAGCTGGTCTGGAGGCTGCGTCAGCTCTTATTGATTAGAATGTCTGGGAAAGATTTTAATTGGCCTTCCATGGTAGGTGATCTGGCCTTATTCTCTTGTTGCCTTTAGGATTTTTTATTTTATACCTACTTTGTTTAGGATATTTATTATGTGTTTGGGAGTTGGTCTTCTCATCTCTTGTCTTACATGGGTTCTGTGAATCTCTTGTGTTTGAATTTTCATGTCACTGATGAGATGAGGAAAGTTTTCTTCAATAATCTCATGGAATGTTTGTTCCAAGGTGACCTCTGTTTCTCTTTCTGTTTTAGGAAGTCCAATTACTCTTAAATTTGGTCTCTTGAAGTAATTGTTCATCTCTTGAAGGTTTTGTTCTGTCTTTTTGAGCTTCTTTTCTATGTTTTTGACAGTTTGGGTTAGTTCAATATTTTGGTCCTCAAGCTCTGAGATTCTTTCTTCTGGTTGTCCAATTCTGCTTTCCATGCTTATCAGTTTGTTATTTATTTCATTCACGGTATTCTTTATTACTGTTATCTCAGTTATCAACTCCTACCTAGTTTCTTCTTGTCTCTCCTCAATTCTTTTTAATCTCTCCATTAATATCTTGACATCTAGGTTTGTAGTTTGAGACCAGTCATTCTGGGGGTTATTCATTGTTTGCATTTCGAAGTGAGTTTTCTCAGTGTCTGCCCTCTCAGGGGTCTGGGAGAGACCCATGTTCTTCTTTTGGTTTTTCTTCATTTGTGTAGGTTTTTCTGACCCATGTTTTTCTTTTGGTTTTTCTTCATTTGTGTAGGTTTTTCTGTCTCTCCCCCTTTCCCTCCCCTTCTTTAATTCTGTTTTTCAGGGGTGGTGGGGTTGCTTTAATTCTTTTGTTCAATCTCCTGTTCTTCCCTATGTGTGTCCTCTGGCTTTGTTCACTTTTGAGGCTGGAGTGCAGGCTGGGGTCTCTACTTCTTGCAGTTTTGAGGGTTAATTGAGGGGGAAACTGTGATTCAGAATCTATGTGCTGATCCCAGTATCCACCAATAGGTGTATGGACACACTGGAACCTATTTACCACTGCCTTACAATCTGTCCATGCAGCGAGGTGTAGATTTGCTCCCTGGAAGAAAAGGAGGTATGAAAAAGGAAAATAATGGAAGAAGGGGGACCAAGAGGAAGTTAGAAAGAGAGAAGAGTGAGAGGGAAAATAGACATACATACCAACTAATGGGTGAAAAAGAGACACAAGGCCAGAAAAGAGTGAAAAACAGACACACAAACAAAATTCCCTAGCGAATACCAGTAATCACACAAAGATTACCAATAAAATCATGACTCTTGGTGCATTTTTCCCCAACACAAATAGGTAGTCCAAATCAAAAAGCAAACCTAGGTGAGCAAAACAAACAGTCAAAACAATAAAATAAAAAGTCAAAATAAGAAACCAGACTAGCTCTGGAATCTTTCCTGAGTGTCTAAAGTCTCTTTGACTCTGATCTCTAGCCTCTCCCTTTTGCTTTCATTGCAGGCTTGCTGCCTGAGAGTTCTGCAATGGCTGAGTTGCCTGTATTTGATTCAGCATAGGGGAGGGGCTTTCACTCCTGTTTAGCTTGTTACCTTAGAAACCAAGGTGCAGGCTGCTCGTAGATAGGCAGAGCAATGCAAATCTCTGCCTGGAAAATGGCCAAGGTGGGCAGCTCCTCTTTTGTGGATCCTTTCTCTCCACTCCTCCAGGTCTGTGGGTGATCCACTATGACGGACTGTGGTGGTGTGTCTCCTGCGTCAGGCACTGGGGATCAGCGACACAGCTGGGCACTGGATCTGGTGTGCCACCAGTGGCCTGGGGTGGAGGAAGGAGCTGGGAATTCCCTCTTCTGGAGCTGAGAGCTGAGAGCTGCTGGTCAGCACCTCCTTAAGATAAACTGTTACCTTACACAACCATGGGGTCCCACGCTGGGTGCCTCAGTCAGAGCAAGAGCGAACTGGAGCTCCAAAGGGCAGGTGGTGAGCAGTGACAGTGGCTTTGGACCCCGCACAGGGCACTTCAACCAGGAGTGGAGCTGGTATCTCTGGAGGGCAGCGCCTAGAGCCTCCCTGGGTGACGCAGCTTGAAATAGGACTGGGCAGGGGCCCAGAACCTAGGGCAGGGAGCTGGAACTCTGAGGAGTGAGCACTGGCTGCTGCGCTGGGAGCCCAGTCAGGGAGGGAGCTGGCAGCGACTGGGTGCTGGGAGGATCAGTGTAGCCAGGAAGGGAACCCAGATCTCCACAAGGTGGTATCCCAGGGCCTCCATAGGGTGAGATGTTGTAGCAGGGAGGGAGCTGGGATCTTCACTCGGCCAGCCCAGGGCCGCCTATGGTGGAGCAGCAGCAGCCAGAGTGCCGCAATAGCTGGCCTTGTGTGGGACCGAGGCTCTCCGGGCCTCAAACAATGTGGCTGGTGGTGGGCAGGGCAGTGGGGGAGGGAAAGTAAGAGTCTTTTTGGGAATTCACTTTCGGAGAATCTCACAGTTCCACCTATGCTGCCACCATCATACCGGAACTCACCACATTTTTTAAATCCAGTCCTCTTTTGATGGGCAGGATGGCTGTTTCCATGTTCTTGCTATTGTGGACAATGCTGTGATAAACATACATGTGCAGGTATCCTTTTTATAGAGTGTTCTGAGTTCTTCCAGGTATATTCAAGGTAGGGGAATTGCAAGGTTATATGGAAAGTCGATTTTTAGATCTTTTAGTAATCACCACACTGTTTTCCACAGAGTCATTGAGATCTTTCAAGAGAGCATTGTAGATGAACTCAAAAAACTTAGCTTATTTTAAGTCCAGGAGCCTCATTCCATGTTCCTGGGAAGGCTCATTCCAAAGGTGGTGTTAGGTCATGAGCTAGGTAGGTGCCACGGGTATGCAAAGGATTGCATAGAAGGTATAATAGGAAAAAGAAAGTTTATTTTGAAAGTGTGGCCAGGTGCGGTGGCTCAAGCCCGTAATCCCAGCCCTTTGGGAGGCTGAGGTGAGAGGATTTCCTGAAACTGCAGGTTTGAAACAAACCTGGGCAACATGGTGAGACCTCATCTCTACAATAAATTAAAAGAAAATTTCCCAGGCATGGTAGTGCACACCTGTAGTTCCAACTACTTGGAAGGCTGAGGCCAAAGGATCGCCTGAGGCCAGTGGGTTGTCCCTGGTGTAGCCGTGAGCATGCCGTAGTACTCCAGCCTGGGTGATGAAGTGAGACTCCAACTCACAAAAAAAGAAAAAGAAAATAGGTCAGAGAAACTGTGAATCTACTTTTTCAAGAGTGGAGAAGGAAACCAGATGTTTAAAGGAAGTGCCGGCCTTGAGTGTTTGATGCTGGGAGCTTACAAGGCTTTTTTTTGGGAGGGTGATGGACAAACATTCCTGGATGGGATCACACAGGACCAGTTGCATTGGAGATGGAGAGATTTGTTTGTTTCTTCATGTCTCTGTCAGCAGATGGATGGGTGTGTCAGTCATGGTTGGTCAATCACATAGATGAGAAGGGCTGAGCCAGTAGCTGGGAGACAAATTCTTTGGACAAAGGTGATAACCTAAGAAGGGCTGGACCAGTAGCTGAAAGGCAAGTTCTTGGGATAAAGATGAGATGTTAATCTTAGTGTCTAGTGATCACAGACTGAAACCCACGGGGGCCATAAAATTGTTTGCTCTTCTAGTTAATGATTATTTTTGGGTATGCAACATTGGCCAGGTCTCCTCAAGGTCAGTGATCAGAAAAGCTCCACTGAGGCCTCTGTCCTTTCTTTCTCTCCCCTGGTTGTTTTGAAATAATCATATATCATGCTGGGGTCTTTGGGCAATGATCTGATTTCTGTCACTGCATTCTGCTGAATTGGGGCATAGAGTATGAAGTATGTGACAGGAACAGTAAAGGTCTTCACCTCCTGGTCGTCTAGTTGGTTTTGAGGGGGAAAAATGAGATGCTGGCTGGGCATGGTGGCTCATGCTTATAATTCCAGCACTTTGAGAAACTGAGGTGAGAAGATTGGCTGAGTCCATTGGTTCAAGACCAACCTGGGCAGCTTGGTGAAACCTCATCTCTACAATCAATCAAAAAAATTTAGCTGGCCATTGTGGTGTGTTCCTGTAATCCCAGCTACTTGGAAGGCTGAGGCAGGATCACCTGAGCCCAGAAAGTTGAGGCTGTGATGGCCATGAGTATGGCACTGCACTCCAACCTGGGTGACAGAGTTTGACTCTGATTCAAAAATTAAAGAATAAAAATGAGATGCTTAAGACATATGTCCTTTTCTAGGGAGAATGTCTTGAGATTTCTGATAAGACACTCTAATGGGGATGCCTTGTCAACGATGAACATTTTCCATAAAAAATCGTACAGGAGAGAGACAGTTTCTGAAGACAGTCCGGTGGGGAAGAAAACACCCATCCACACCCAAGTCAGTGTCCTGGGTCAGGTGAGGAATTTATCCATGTGCACTCTAGTTGATGTCCAAGTTGGTTGGGGAATTAAATTAGATAGGACTCGAGGGAAGCAGGGTGTCCCCCAGATTGCCTCAATCCTAAAAGTGGGACAAAGAAGTCCCCTCCCAGGGAGTGAGTCCTCTGTGGTGTCTGGAAGGCTTAGGGTTCCAAGAATTTCAGAGATTCAGAGGCTAAGAGTCTCCTGGACTCCACAACAGCTTCCTGGGGGTCTGTTTTCAGAACCAAAAGACTAAAAAGTTCAATGGCAAAAATAGGGGGTTTACCAGTCAGTGCTTTTCTAGTTGATGTTGATGGCAATGAGAATGTACAGCCGGGATGGACAGACAGAAAGATGGAAAAAGAGAGCCTTTCTTCTCTTCAGGGGAAGGAAGTCAAACTCATTCACCCTTTGGCCTTCAGGCTACATGAGGGAGTGCCCTGGCCAGAACTGTCAGTTGCCAGAGAGTTGCTAGATGTCATCTGATGCAAGACTGAAAGGAGGAAAGAAAACTCCTGCCTCTCATATGATTGGGCGATGGTGGTCTGATGTCTTCCTCTGGGACCTTCTGTCTCCACCAGGGAGTGTTCGTTGCCAGAAAGTATCAGCTGTCTCTGGGATTGAAGACAATCCACCAAAAGTCTCCTGTTGGAAGAGAAGAGCATGTGAGGAAAGATCCCATTAGGAGAGTAGCCCTTTGACTCAGAGGAAGAGGAGGTTAAGAGTAGGCACTCATCTCTCACCCAGTTGGGTGGTGGCAGTCTGCCCCTTTTCCTCTAGGCCTTCGAGTCTGCTAGAGAGTAGCCTCGACCAGAACTGTCAGTTGCCTCTGAGTTCCAGTCCATGGAGAGACTGGACTTGGAGAAGAGCAAGGAGAGAGTGTAAACCCCTGGGTAGAAGAGCCCCCATACAAGTCACCAAAATGTTAGGTCAGTGAGCACGATCAGTGCTGCAAGTTTGCAAAGAATTGCACAGTATGTAGATTAGGCAAGAGAGAGTTTGTTTAGAAAGTAGATCAGAGAAAGAGTGGATGCACTTCTCCAAGAGTAGAGAAGGAGATCAGATGCTTTAAGGAAATGCCAGCCTCGAATACTTGAGGCTGCGGGCGTACAAAGCCTCTTTCTTTTTGGTGGTGGTGGGGAGGCAACCATTTATATGTGGGATAATACAGGAACTGTTGCCATGGAGATGGAGTGATGGTCTGTATCTCAATATTGTCGATAGCGGATGGATGGGTATGTCATTCATGGATGGCTAATCACATAGATGAGAAAGGCTGGGCCAGAACTGGGAGACAAATTCTCGGGACAAAGGTTGTAATCTAAGAACTGTTGTGCTGGTAGCTGAAAGACAATTTCCTGGGACAAAGGTGAGATGTTAATCTTAGCATCTTGTGACAAAGTAGAATAAAGCTCACAGGAGGGCAAAAATTTCGTTGTTTTTCGAGGTAATGGTTAGTGGTGTGCATTCAGCATTGACCTAAGTACATGGTCAGGTCTGCTCAAGGTCAGTGGCCAAATGAACTTCAACTGGGCTCTTTCCTTTCAAGTAACATGCCCCTTGACTGGTGAATTTTTTCAGGTTGCAAGGTTGATTGGGCAGAGTCTGCACTTAGTGCAGCGTGAAGGACGTGGCTTTGTGACTTGAGTCAGGCTACACGGCTACGTCTTCAGTTAATGCAACTCTTTGTGTGGCCATTCTGTTAGGTTTTTCAGTTGCGCGTTGACTTCATAACACACACATGCTGCAAGAGTAATGTAGCCAAAACAGAATGAAATCACAGCAGGTGATTTTATTTTCTAGAATAAATAACAGCTATTGCCACAAAGTTCCCCAGATTCCAAACC
>NW_007113553.1:0-569 GCF_000164805.1 Carlito syrichta | reverse complement strand
CTCCAACTTAAAAAAAAAAATAGTAGCTACCAAATAAGATGATTGTGAGAATGAAATTAGTTAATATACGTAAGGTGCCTGTAATGGTGCCTGGCACATAGTAGGCACTCAAGAATTGTTCGTTCTTTTGCCTTGCTAATGAAACTTAACAGTTTAACCACAGTTCATTATTAACAACTTCATTAAGAGTTGGGAAGGCAGGTGACAATGTTTCCTGAGATGACACTTTTTCCCTCCTAACTTTTAGTAAGACTGTTCTGTGGACTGAATTTTGTATCCATCTCCAAATTCGTATGTTGAAGACCCTAAGTCCCCAATGTGACTAGGTATTTAGAGACAAGCTCTTTAGGAGATAAAGTTAAATGAGGTCGTAAGAGTGGGGCCCTGGCCCGGCATCGTGGCTCTCGCCTCTAATCTCAGCACTTTGTGAGGCTGAGGCAGCAGGGTCACTTGAGCCTAGGAGTTGGAGACCAGCCTAGGCAACATGGTAAGAACTTGTCTCTATTTTTAAAAAAAATGGCCGGGCTCGGTGGCTCAGCCTGTAATCCCGTGCCTTTGGGAGGCTGAGG
>NW_007113552.1:0-568 GCF_000164805.1 Carlito syrichta | reverse complement strand
GCACTCTCCTGGGCCGGGGGATGCAGAATGGTTTACAGAGGGACCGCGAGGCGCTGATTGGTCGCAGGCTGCAGTGACGTCGGCGGGCGCTGCATTAAGGCGAGGGGGCTTCCAGAGCTCAGCCAACAGCCAGGAGCAGTGACCGAGCCGCCAGAGCTGGGGAGAGACGCGCCGAGGCGGCGGACTGGGCCAGGAGACCACGGACCGAGGGACGCGCGCCCGAGGAGGGCCAGCAACCAGCCGCGGCTCGGGCGGCGACAGCGACGGTCCGCGCCGAGCTGTTCATCCGCCGGCCTACTATAGCCGCTTCACCAGGACATTTTTTTTAAAAGCTCTCTAAGGTACCCCCCTCCTCCCCGACTCCTCCTGCTGCAAAAGACAAAAAAAAAAAAAAGGCTAGAAAGGAAAGCCAGATTTGCCATCACAACGAATAAAAGAAGGGGAAAAGGAAAAGGAAAGTCGAGCGACTGTGGGGTTTAGACGGAGGCGGCCGGAGCGTGGCCGAGCGATGCGGGGCTGCGCGCCCAGGCGGCCGCGAGTTGAGACTGGAGCCGCGATGCACGGCCAG
>NW_007113551.1:0-571 GCF_000164805.1 Carlito syrichta | reverse complement strand
GGTCGGTGCCCGGGGAGGTGCTGGCCCAGCACTGCTGGTGCGAGATGATCACGGCCCAGACGCCCTCCTCGGCGCTCAGGCCCATCTCCCCCTTCCTCCTCACCTCCTCCCCGGCCACCCCCACCGTGCAGCCGCCGCCGTCGCCCAGCTGCACGTCCACCTGCCAGCGGTGGCGCCCGGAGGAGAAGCCCGGGGCGCCCAGCACGGCCGGGAGGCCGTCGAAGCGCAGGGGGCTGTCGCGCGGGCTCTGCTTCTGCTTCTGCCCGGTGTACCGCGCCGACTTGCGGTCCTCGGACAGGACCAGGCTGCGGCTGGCGGTCCGCGGGTCCAGAGTGAGGACCTCTAGAGGGAGGAGAGCAAGGACATCAACGGCCGGCAGCAACCAAAACTTCCCGGGAGGGGGACGTGGGAGGCAGGAAGAGCGCGGGCCTCGTGCGGCCTGCTTCGTGGAGTCTGTTTTCCCTTCTGTTCCGTAAGGACGGCCAAGGCAGCTACCTAACTGGCAAGTGGTGCCATAAGGATTTGCTTCTCGCGGCGGGTGCACCAGCAGCGTCCCCATCGCCTGGGAACG
>NW_007113550.1:0-572 GCF_000164805.1 Carlito syrichta | reverse complement strand
CCTCCTCCTGGGCCCCAGATCATCTCTGCTCACCTGGTTACGTCCCTAGTTGCCTGCGCTGGACACCTTCCCAACCCGCACGATGAATGACCTCTGACACGCAGGGCAGCAATAGTGGCATCGTGAAGGCACGGGTTTGAAATCGGGACTCTGGCTTTCCTCGAGGCCTCTGCTGTGTGACTTTGAACAAGTCACTGCACCTCTCTGAGCCTCCATCGCCTTACCTATGAGAAAAGTGTCTTATGGGGATTCCCGGCCCTGTTTTCAGTTCTGGCTTCTGCCCCTAACCTGCTGTGTGGGCTTGAACCAGCTTGGTCCCTGGGCACAACCTCAGTTTTGCTCTTCTATAAAATGGGGCCGCCCACACAACTCAGAGTGCTGAGGCTCCGACAAGCCCAAACCTGTGGAAAGCTTGTGTAAACCTCAGAGCCCTACACGGAGGGTGGAAGAATCTATTTCGACAGTTCCGTGGAGTCAGGTGGGAGGAAGGCTGACAGCTGCTCTTCTGCCTCCCAGGCCTCCAGAAGCCTTGAGATCAAAGGTGATTGGGGCCTGCTGGCATGGAGGCTGGG
>NW_007113549.1:0-572 GCF_000164805.1 Carlito syrichta | reverse complement strand
CGGAGGGGGGTTCACTCACTTGGATGGGCGCCGTGCTGAAATGGATCTTCCGGCTCGGGGCCGGGTCCTCTTCCTCCGAGAGCCCAGGGATCTCCACGCACCCCGACTCGGGCTCGTAGGGGGGCTCCCCATCCTCCTCGTCTTCCTCATCGTCCTCCTCCAGGGCACTCCCCCCAGAGTCCTCCCCGAGCCCGCTGTAGGCGCTCACGTCCACCAAGTCTGCCTCCGAGAAGTCCTCCTTCTTGGACTCATCTGCCTCCTCGGGGGCCACGTCCGGGGCCCGGCCGCTGCCCACCCCCCTCTCTGGCGCCGCCACCGTCGCTGCCTCCACCTCCGGGGCCGCTTGGGCCTTCTGCTCCTCGGGCGCTGGGCTGGCGGTGGCGGCCAAGGCGCTGCCATTCTCCAGCGCCGCGTGGACAGTCACCTCGGCCTGGATCACCTCCCCGGGCGCCGACTCGGCCTCTGACTCCCCGCTTTCCTCCACCTCCACCGGCTTAATCTTGCGCACCTCCCGAGGCTTGGGGGGCGGACGCGCGGGGGCCACTCGGTGCTGCGGGGGCTGCTGCCCCGCG
>NW_007113548.1:0-572 GCF_000164805.1 Carlito syrichta | reverse complement strand
TTTTTTTTTTTTTTTTTTTTGAGTTGGAGCCTCACTCTGTTGCCCAGACTGGAGAGCAGTGGCATGCTCCTGGTCACTCAGTCTCAACCTGCTGGACTTCGAAGATCCTTCTGCTTTGACCTTCCAAGTAGCCAGAGCTATAGGTATGCGCTACTACACCCAGCAAATTTTTGATTTATTGTAGAGTCACCAAGTTGCCCGGGTGGGCTGGAACCCATAGGCTCAGGCAATCTACTCGCCTCCGCTCCCAAAGTGCTGGGATCACAGGCTGAACCATTGAGCCCGGCCTAAGTTGGTTTCTTTATTGAAGGACTTTTTGGAATCTAAGTTTTTTTGTTTTTTGTTTTTTTAGTTGTCGAGATAAGATCTCACCAAGTTACCCAGGCTGGTCTAGAACCCCTGAGCTCAGGCAATCCTCCTGCTTTGGCGTCTCAAAGTGCTGGGATTATAGGCTTGAGCCACTGTGCTTGGCCAATTTAAAAAAATTTATTATAGCCGGGCTTGGTGGCTCAGCCTGTAATCCCGCGCCTTTGGGAGGCTGAGCTGAGTGGTTCGAGACCCACCTGGGCAAC
>NW_007113547.1:0-573 GCF_000164805.1 Carlito syrichta | reverse complement strand
GGGGGCAGCCTCTCCGTGCTGGGGGCTTGCGTCCTTCCAGCTCGGAGGGCGACCCCTGAGCTTCTCTTCAGAGGCCGTTAGAGCGGAGAGGCGCGGAGAGGGGCAGGACCTTTGCCCTTGACGCTTTGCATGACCTTGGGCCCTCAGCCCCTCCTCCTAGGAGCCAAGGATCTGGAACGGAGCCGTGAACTGCCAGGCCAGGAGGTTGGGCCTGTTGTCTGTGGTGGTGGAGGAGGGGTCGGGGCTAGGCTTTGGGGGCCACCCCGGCCCCCAGCCCCAGCCTCGGGCGCGTCTTCCTGTTCAGGAGAGGGATCCGGTCGGGGTGCTGATCCTGGGCCCAGGACGGGACCCTCTGTTTTGCACACGAGGAGGGGCAGGAAGGTGAGGTCTCGGGTGGGCCACACGGTCAGGGCCCAGGTGCAGGTGAGCCCCCCGCCAGGCCGGCCGCGCCCCGCTTCCTCACACTCGGCCGGAACTGCGTAGAGGCCGTGCCCGCGGGGCTGGCGTGGCGCTGCTGGGCCCGTGCGCGTGTGTGAGCGGCGCGTGTGTTGGCGGGTGTGAAGGAGCCTGGGC
>NW_007113546.1:0-573 GCF_000164805.1 Carlito syrichta | reverse complement strand
CGCTCCTTGTCTCTGTCCCAGCCCACCACAGGGCCGCCAGCCTCTCCCTGCCCGCCCCCCCCAGGGAGCCAGCCACTGGGAACCCTGAGCAGAGGGGAGAGCAATTCTGGAAGCCATCAGGGCAGAGCCGGGGCGTCTGGAGGAGTCTGGACTCGGCCTCTGCTCCCACTCCACCCGTTGAGGTGAGCGGGTGTGTCAGGCCAGGCTGGGACTCAAGCTGGTGACTCAAGCTGGAGCAGCCGACAGCTGCACCGTCCTCCGCAAGGAGCCCTCCCTTCCTGTCGCCCAAGGTGGAATCTTAGAAGCTGGGAATTCTAGAAACAGAGAATTGCGTCCCAGAAGGAAGGCTGTTCAGGGGTCCCGCCCCTCCTTTGTGTGAAAAGAAACAAATGGGGGATCACGAAAGGGCCTGGCCAGCAAGGATGGGGACCTATTTACACAGGAGGGGATGTACAAATCACCTTGGTCCCAGCAGGACCCCTCCCCATCTCGTTCTCCAGGATGGAGAGAAATGTCAGTCCTCCCCAAAGTCTAACTCCCACCTCTACCAGGGAGTGGGCCAGCTTCCCCCCT
>NW_007113545.1:0-573 GCF_000164805.1 Carlito syrichta | reverse complement strand
GGGGCGGGGAGGGCACCCCTCTGCAGGAGCGACTTTGCGAGTGGCAGTCGCTGCGGATCTCGTCGGCGTAAACACGAAGCCGGCGTGCCAGCGGCCAGGGGACGCCTCAGGTCTTCGCGACTGGGCACTGCGATCTGCGTAGGAGACCTGGGACTCCACAAGCGCACAGCGACCGCGGGGACTCGGGCGGGACTGCGCGGCGCGGGGGAAGCGCCCGCCTCGTCTTCTGGGGCTGGGCGCCGAGGCGGGACGCGGGGCAAAGGCCGTTGTGAAAATCTCGAGTTCAGAACCTCACAGGTGGAATCAAAACCTTGCCACTGCAGAAACCCGTTTCTCCCACCTCGGGGCGACAAAGCCGGGGCTACAAAGACACTTGTTAACTAGAAGGCAACTTCCCAGAATATATAATGGGGTCGAGGGCGGGGTAGGGGCGCCCGTGTCGGACTTGGTGAAGAAAACCGGAGGCGCTTGGGGAAAGTGGGGGCCGGGGATCCCGTCTCACCTGGAGACGGCGAGGTCTGCCCTCGCCCATCCGGCCCCTCCGGGGGCCCGCGCCCCGCGCCCCGCGCCCCG
>NW_007113544.1:20545-24989 GCF_000164805.1 Carlito syrichta | reverse complement strand
GGCGAGCCTCGCCCGGGCCCGCCGCCCGCAGAAGCCGGCGGCCCGGGGCGGGCGGACGCGCACGGCGGCGCCACGCGCGACGGCACGGGAGAGGCGGCAGGGCCGGGGGCGGCCTCTTGCGCGGCCCGGAGGGACAGGCCGGGCTGCCCCGCCCTCGACCCGCCCCTCCGCCAGGCGCCCCTGCCCGGCCACAGCAGGCCCGCTTCGCCCGGGAGCTGCCCCGGGACTCGGCCGCGGCGGCCGAGCCCTCTGCCGCGCCAGTCCCGCCGCCGCGGACGCGCTCAGGGCGGCCTGGACACGGGCGTCCGGGGAGCAGCCCTCCGACAGCCCCTGCACCCCACATCTGCCGCCTGGTCCCGTGCCCATGTGATACCTCCCTGGCGAGTGGACACGGTGACAGGCCACCCACCCGGCCTGGCTCCGAGGCGGGCTCCCCACGTGGGGAGGCCTGGCGAGGGGCCAGGCAGTCCTGCAGAGAAGCCTGGAGTCGGAGCCACACGCTCCACGACCACGTAGGTGAGGTCGTGGATGAGGCCAGGGTGCCAGCCGGACGCAGCCCCGCAAGTGGCACGGAGCCAGAGGCCTGAGACTCAGAACGGGGCCACGTTTGGCGCTGAGTGCTGTGAGCCGTAGATGACCAGCAGGCGTCCACGGCCCCCCTCCAGGGCCAAGAAGCAGGGGCTCTGAGGCCACACGCCCACCAAGGACACGGCGGGGAAGCAGCATCGCCGGGCACTGCACACGGGCGGTCATGGCATGAGGGCCCCCCGGGCCAACTGTCTGGGTGCTCCCCCTACGTCCGCTCCCCAGCCCTGCGGCCCCACGCCCACCGGTCCTGCAAGCCTGCCACGCCGAGCACCTGGGCGGATCCCAGGCCACACGTGGGCGGAGGGGCGGGCAGGAAAGGCCCCGCCATGGCCAAGTGAGCCTCCAACCCAGCCCTGCTCCCACCCGCCCTGTCACCCCCACGTCTGACTTTCCGTAGACACGGCTGCGCCCCGTGTCCTCGCCGCTGACAAGGGGACCGGTCCTCCCCTACACCCCGTCCCACCGGATTCCAGAGGAAGGTTCTGGGTGACGCTCTTCTGGGTCCCGCCCTCATCCCTGTTCCTGTCCAGTCCCTGCCCCCTCCTTAGCCCTGTCACTGCCCCTCTCCTTGACCCTGTCTCTGCCCCTCTCCTCGACCCCGGCCCTAACCCTGCCCTTGACCCTGGCTCTCGCCTCTGTCCTTGACCCATCCCCCTGTCCCTGTTGTTGACCCTGCCCCGGTGCTCGATCCTGTCCCTGTCCTTGACCCCGTCTCTCTCTCCTCGACCCTGTCCCTGGCCTCCCGGCACCCTCCCCCAGAGCCCCCAGGCCAGGGCTGAGAACAGTGGTGGCATGGCTTCGGCTCGTGGATCCACGCAGCACACACGCCGTCCCGCTTAGTTCCACAGAGCCACGCACCGGCACGTACACAGGTGGTGGCACAAGCACCCAGGGAGTGTGGCCACACAGACCCCCCAGGGCCAGGGTCTGCAGAGGCGACAGAGGCACATGCGTGTGTGTGCATGTGCTGCCCGTACACTGCTGGGCACACAGGCCTGGGAGCCTCCACAGAAACCCTTGCCACGCCACGGAGGGCACAAGGGGGGCTTACGACGGGTCCTGCTGCTCTGGGAGCCCACAAGCTCTGCCAGCCTTCCTGCCGGGTTTGTTGAATCTTCTGATTTTTAGAAAGCAGGATTCATGGAGGACAGAAAAAGCTCCCACAGTGGGATGGACCCCTGGGGGCTGCCCTGTCCTTCCTGTGCTGACGGACGTGGGGGCTGGGACTGGCCCAGGGCGCGCAGCGGGAGGAACAGGAACCCGCACCCCGGGCCGGGGCGCCCAGCCCCTCCGCCCCAGAGCCGCCTCTGGCCAGCGGTCTCCCGACAGCCACCCGCAGGTTCCCTCTGCTTCCAGGCCCCCTGGGCTGACGAGGGCCTCGGGGCCCCCGCCCTCCCCCACTTCCGGGCCAGGACCCGCCCATGCTCGAAGGCTGGGGCGAGGAGGCGCCCGGGTCCACCTCCCAGGGCCTGAGGCGTGGGGTGGGTGGCACCTTCCGGCTGCAGGAGTCCATCTGCCCAACGCACACAACACGCGACCCCCGTCCTGAGCCCCACCGCCCCTTGCCCTGAGCCCCCGACGCGCCCTGCCGTGAGCCCTGGCCCACCCAAGCCTCCCGGAGCTGCCCCAGGTCTCGCGAGGCCCTGGCTGCCTCCCTGCCGCCAGGATGTCAGGACAGCCGGTGGGATCCGCTCACAAAGAGAGCCTGGCTTTTCCCTCCTGGGCCACAGCACCCTCGGGAAGGGGCAGCAAGGGCCAGTGTCTCGGCCCCTGGGTCATGGCTGCCTCCAACACGTGGCTCGTCAAGTCCGCAGTGACACACGTGTCATCCACATGCCCACACCTGCGAGGGTCGCCCCCGCCCTGGGGTGACAGCTGGAGGGAGCAGGGTGAAGGAGCGCGAGGAGGGGCCTCCAACGAGGCACCAGGGCGCGCGCCCTGCAGCCTCCAGGTGGGCCGCTCTGGAGCCCCTGGGAGCGGCCATCACGGGACTGTGGGAGCCGTCCTCTGGGGGATTCACCTTCCCACAGGCGTCCTGGCGGACTGGTCCCCCCCAGCCCTCACGGCCACCCACGGCCCCCACACGTGCAGCCCGGCCCCCTGACTCCTGCCAGCCTGGCATCCAGAGTCCCCGGCCAGGACAAGCCAAAAGCCCAAGGTCACGGCGAGAACATCCCGGCCACGCACACGTGGCTTCAAGAGTTCAGCCACCGGAGCGCAAGAGGCAGACCGTCCCCACCGCTCCCTGCCCAGGAGAGCCACACCAGAGCCCCAGGCGGACGCGAGCAAGTGTGGCAGGGACCTGGGATTCTGTGCAGGGGCTCTCAGGGGGTGGGGGGGCCACACGCCCTCCTGCATCCTCAGCTCCGCCCCCCCCAGCTCAGGCCAGCGGAGGCAGGGCCAGGCCGCCCAGGGGACTCCAGGGGCCAGGGTGTCCGCTGTGTGGGCAGTGCGCTCCAAGCCTGGGTGCCCGCCCTGGCGTTCTCAGCACCCCTGGCGGCCCTCCTTCCCCAGGGAAATGGACGGGCAGGAGGGAGGACAGCGACCCCCGGTTTGGAACCCCCCCCACTCCGGACAGTCCCGGATTGGCACTGTCCTCGCGGGACCCTCGCAGCGAGTGCTAGTCAGCCCCACCCACGGGGGAGGACCCCAGGGTCGGGCAGATGGCCTGCCGTCACCACACGACTGCCACTCAGAGCATAAGCCCGGGGCCTTAGCCTGCACCCCACCAGCCGAGGCAGGGCGCCATGTCCCTCGTGGGCTCCGGGGCCTCTCCGTCCCACCCTGGCTGTCTCCAGCGGGACAGGCCAGCGGGCCAGACCCTCCACCAGCAGGCCGGGACGCACCCCCAGCCAGGCAGGGCCTGCCCCGCCAGCCCCACCCAAGGCCCTGCCTGGCCGGGCTGCGGATTAAGTGTCTTCCAGGACCGTCCATCTGTCGCCCGCCCTCCGGCCCGGAGGAAATTCATTTCCTTTTAAGAGGGCCAATGGTCTGCCTCTCCGCACCACTCCTTCCTCTGCTTCTTAATTAGAAATCACTCTCCCGGCGGCCGGAGCCCAAGGGAAGGCCACCTGGTCACCAGCCCCAGCCACGGCTCCCCTCTGCCCTGGCCTCTCCCCGCTCCCTGGCAGATGGAGGCCGTCCAGCTCCTAATGCCCCGCTGGCCGAGCGGGCGGAGCACGGGGCGCAGGGACGCCCCAAGGTCAGGCCGAGCCGCTCTCGCCCGCGGTCCCCTGGCTCCAGACCCGGGCCACACCACGTCCCCAGGAAGGCCCTCCTCCCTGGGCGTGCGGCCATGCCGGCCATGCTGCCGGCACAGGGTGCTGGGGCTGGGGGCGCAGCCCTGCCTCCCTGCCCCCCGCCCTCACCGGTCCTGCAGTGGACCGAGCCCAGGCCGAAGGAGCACGCCCCCGCAGGGCACACACCGGGAGGCCAAGCGTGGGTGACACGCGGCTGTCACCGCAGCATGCACTCGGCACACACTGGCACAGTACATGCCATGGACACGTCCAGCGCACGCCTGGGAGCAGGCACACGCGGGAGCCCGGCACGGCACATAGAGCGCTCGACCTAGATGCCCACCGTCCACCCAGCTGGGGCCCCGGAGGGGCGGGGGGCCCCGGACCACACAGCCTGGGAGCAGGAGGGGGAGACCCCAGGGGGCTGGGCCACCCCCTCCCCCGCCAGGACAAGCCCCCTGGCGCCTCAGCTCCTGATCCCCGGCTCTCCCAGCCCAGGGCCTGGAGCGGAGGGGGAGGGCCGGCCTCCCCGAGCCCAGGCCACGCAGGCCCTTACCGTGGGGTGCGCTGCGGCCGATCTGCGCCCCCATCTGAGCAGCGGCCGCGCAGCACCTCCG
>NW_007113544.1:18576-20510 GCF_000164805.1 Carlito syrichta | reverse complement strand
CCTCCACTCTGCCTGAGCCAGACGCGTGTGTGTCCTGCGGCCGGTATTTACATAAGAGGAGGGACCGCAGCAGCCGCACCCAAAATAGCAGCGCTCCGAGGCCGAGGTGCCCCTGCGGCACGTCACAGGGACGCGCAACTCCACCAGGCACACACTGACACAACCTGTCACACACACGACTTCACTGTGCACACACAGACACCATCACACCCCACTCCGCCACCCACACACTCCATCACACACACCACTCCAGCACACACACAACTTCACTATGCACACACAGATGCACACACTCCATCACACACCCCACTCCATCACACACACACACACCACTGCATCATGCACACAGCTTCACCATGCCCACACACACACCTCTCCATTACACATCCCTTAATCACACACACACACTCCATCATGCACATATACACAACTCGATCACACACACCACATACACATTTCGTCACGCACTTCACCACGCACACACAGACACACACAGACACCATTCCCTCACAGACACAACTCATCACACACACCACTCCATCACACACACTTTACCACGCACACAGAGACACACACACACCACTCCATCACACACCCCCTAACCACACACACTCCATCGTGCACATATACACAACTCGATCACACACACAACTCCACACACACATTTCGTCACGCACACAACTTCACCACGCACAGACACACACAGACACAACTCATCACACACCACTCCATCACACACACAATTTCACCATGCACACACACACACACACCACTCCATCACACACCCCCTCCATCACACACACACTCCATCGTGCACATGTACACAACTCCACACACACACCATTCCATCACACACAACTCCAGCTCACACACACCCCATCACACAAATATACACACAGCTCCATCACACACACAGAACTCCACACACACGCCATCACAACATGATTCTAACCGCACAAACCCATCACACACAGCTCTACTATGCACACGCACACCACTCACCACACATGATTCACACACACATACACAATACACAACTCCCTCACACCCGCTCCGACACACACACACCCAGCCCTCACACACAACTCACACACACCTCATCACACACACCGCTCCATCTCCCAGATCCCAGCACACACGTCCCAGCACACACGTCATCACACACCATCACGCTTCCTGTCACACCCTCCCAGCCTCCCTCAGGCCCCGCCCTCCCGTGTGCAGACACAGGACACGGAAGGCCGCGCCGAGCGCAACGCTGTCCCGCCCCGAGGCGCTGGCCGCGCAACACGAGCCCACACTGCACCGGTCCTGTCCTCCCCGGCCTCCGGCCTGCGTGCATGCCAGCGCGAACCCTGGGCCTCTGGGGCTGAGCCGTGCGCTGGTGTCCCTCTGCCCACAGCAGCCGTGTCCTCCCTCAGCATGGGGCTCGCTCCGTCGCCCAGCTGGAGGGCAGCGCCATCATCACCGCTCACGGCAGACCCGGCCTCCCGGGCTCCGGCGGCGCTCCTGCCCCGACCTCCCAAGTGGTCAGGCCTGCAGGCGTGAGCCATGCGCGGGCACGGTTTCCGTGGTGATGGTGATGGCCTCCCGGAGGGGAAGACCAGGACCGAGGTCACCCTCCTGGAAGCAGCTGGCCTGGATGCCACCTGACCGGCAGCCCCGGCCCAGACTCCCCATACCAGCACCCTGCAGCCGCGCCCATGACACGCACCCTCGCAGGTCCACGCGTGTGTCTGCGCCTCGTCACACGGGGACACAGACACGGGCTCACCTGCTCACAAGTTCCCACTGGCCACACGGACACACACGCCCGGGGGCACTCGCACACGCAACACACACCAGCCCACAGACTCCTGGCGCTTCCGGAGAAGCCTTGAGGTGCCCCAGCTGGCACCCCCACGCCGGGGAGTCGAGGGGCAGGCGGGGGGGGG
>NW_007113544.1:16060-18440 GCF_000164805.1 Carlito syrichta | reverse complement strand
GAGAGTCGCTGGGCGCACGGAGCCGCGTGCACAAGGCCTGTGGCGCTGCCTTCCATCCCGGCGGGGGGCCGCTGTCATACAGCGAAGAGGCCGCGGTTCTGAGAGGCCCCGGCCCTGCCTGGGTGGCCCATGGGGCGGAGGCAGGGCCAGGACGTGTCCTGGGTGTGGGGTGACCCCACTGCCCATTCCCGGTCCCCAGGCCCTGTCCTCAAAGCCAGGGGTCTCCGATCCGCGCGGGGGGCAGCGGGGCCCTCAGCAAGGAGCCGCAAGTGGACAGGGGTGGGGTGAGGGGCTGCCCTGCGTCACGAGGGAGGCGAGACCAGGGCTGCCCGTGTCGGGAATGACATGACGGGGGCTGCCGTGTCGCGGGAGCTCAGAGCTGTGGCCCTGAGCCGGCTTCGGGAGGACGAGGTCACCAGCCCAAGGCCCAGCAGGCCTGCGTGGGGCGCCGCCGGGGCCCCCAGAGGAGCCAGCCACCCCAGGCCCTGGGCATCTCGCCTGTGAGCGAGGGGTTGGAGTCCCTCCGGCAGAGGAGAGCCCCAGAGGGCGCCGCAGGCCCTGGTGCCCGGGCTCAGGGCCAGAGGGACACAGGCCTCACCACGCAGCCTCCCGGGGGATGGGACGGAAGCGCCGCAGGGGTCAGGCAGGCTTTCCTGAAGACACGGCGGCCACAGGCTGAGGTCAGAGGGGGCGCAGCCTATGCAAAGGCCCTGTGGTTGCCGGCCAGCGCCCGAGACAGCACAGTTCCCGTGAGCACGGCAGTGTGGCGGAGCAGAGTAAGCCCAAGGGCTGGGCGTGGGCTGGGCGTGGAGGTGAGGTGGGCCACGTCACGCCTGCCTGGCCCCGGGAGCAGGGTGAGGAGTCGCTCCTCTCTTGAGCGTGAAGGGGAACCCTGGCACAGTTCGGGGAGGCAAGGCCGGACCCGCGTTTCCAGCAGGCCCAGCTTTGTCGGTGTGGAGGAGGCTGGCGGCACCAGGGTGATGGCAGCGCCCTCAGCCTCCCTCCGGCCCCATCCTGCCCCCCTTCAGCAGGGCTGAGCCTGTACTCGCCACACCGCCTCTCTGGGCTCAGAATCACCCCCTCAGCTGGACGTGGTGGCTCATGCCCACAGTCCCAGCACTCTGGGCGGCTGAAGCGGGACAACTGCCTGAGCCCAGGAGTTCAAGACCAGCCTGGGCCACCCAGCGAGGCCTCGTCTCTACAAGAAAGGTTAAAATTAGCCAGGTGCTGTGGTGCGCACCTCTAGTCCCAGCTACTCAGGAGGCTGAGGACGCACGACGGCCCGAGTCCAGGAGGCAGAGGCCATGGTGAACTGTGATCGTGCCGCTGCACTCCAGCCTGGGCGACGGAGGAAGACGTCCATGCAGAACGGCCTGCGGCTCCCGAGACTCCAGAGCCCTCTGGCCCTTCCGCCCCCTCCCCGCGGGGCCTCATTCTGCAGGTTCTCAGAGGAGGCCCTAGCGACGGCCCCAGGCTGCAGGCGGGTGGCTGGACTGACTTGAGCTCGGGAGAGGTGCCTTCCGGTGTGAGCACACAGGACACACACGCACACAGGACGCACACGCACACAGGACGCACATGCACACAGGACGCACGTGCCAGGGCTCCAGGAGGGGGAGACCCTGGAGGGGGAGGGGAGACCACGGG
Source organism: Carlito syrichta (assembly GCF_000164805.1). Classification (NCBI taxonomy): domain Eukaryota; kingdom Metazoa; phylum Chordata; class Mammalia; order Primates; family Tarsiidae; genus Carlito; species Carlito syrichta. Next base: position 16,793 of record NW_007113544.1, on the reverse strand, counting down.
AAGGGGGAGGGAGGAGGAAGACCACGGGGGAGGGGGACCCCCAGATGGGGGAGACCCCACAAGGGGAGGGCGAGGGGAGACCCACGGGGGGAGGGAGACCCAGGGCGGGGCAAGCCTCCCGGGCTTGGGGGCCTGGAGGCGGGAGGCGCCCGCTGGTAGCAGCTGGGAGGCGGCTCTGGCTGCCCTGGTGTCCCTTGCATCGGCTGAAGGGCGGTGAGTCACCTGGCGTCTGGGGCTCGGCGCCCCGCGGGCACTGTCCTCCCTCCCCGTTCCCTGGGCCTGGCTCTGGGGCGGGGGGCCCACCCGGACGCTCCCCAGCCCAGGGCGAGGATGTGAGCTCGGCTCTGGCAGGAGCGGAGGGCACAGGCCAAGCAGGCGGAGGCCAGGGCGCCGCAGACACCGGGCCAAAGGGCGTCCTCAGGGCTGGGCCAGGTGCCCCGGCAGTGGCAGCTGCCAGCTGCCTGGGGACAGGGACGAACAGGTGCAGAGACGGGCGAGGACAAGAGGCTTCAGAGTAAACAGCCTGGAAGCGCCCCACCCTGCCTCCCTGCCACCCCTGCCAGGCAGCTCTCCTGGCCAACAAGACGCCCCAGCCCCGGCCTGGGGCCAGCCGGACAGGAGGGTCGCCCCATGCCGGGCAGAGGACCCACAAGGCAGAGACCGGTGTCCCCACGCAGATGGAGGAACTCAGCAGAGCTAGGCCCGCGCGCCCGCAGAAGCCAGGCTCGCCGAC
>NW_007113544.1:15106-15348 GCF_000164805.1 Carlito syrichta | reverse complement strand
ATCTCACAGGTGTGCGCCAGGCAGAGCGCTGCGTCCCTGGCGGGTCCATGAGGCCCACGAAACGCTGTCCCCGTCGTCTGGCTGCCCGGCTTCTGTCCGGCAGCAGGTGGCACGCGTGAGGCCCGTGTCTCGGCCCCCACGGGGGTCACGCCCGGCCTCCGGGGTCACGGGGTTTGCTCCCCACAGCTGGCCCTGTGGGCAGGGGAGCGGGCAGACACGGAGGCGTCCGTGGGAGGCGGGGA
>NW_007113544.1:8488-14733 GCF_000164805.1 Carlito syrichta | reverse complement strand
ACCCCGGGTTCGGATCCGGGTCTACCCCCGCCGCGCCAACTTCCTCTTCCGAAAGTGGGCTGAGACCAGGCGCCCACCTCAGTCCCAGGCGTGACGGGGCTCACGGGCGGTCGAGGGTGAGCCGCGGCGGCCTCCACATGGGGCCTGGCCTCCCCTCCTCTCGGACGAGGGGACCAGGACCAGAGCTGTGGGGACTCGCGCTCGGGGTCTGCCCGGCCCGTTGGACCTGCCCTGGCGCTTCCCTCTGGAGCCCCGCCCACGGGCCCAGGGGCCTCCCCAACCTCGGGGCCCTCCGCCTGGCCCCGCGGAAGGGCCTGCGCCCACCAGAAAGGCTCCCGGCGCCGCCCTCTGCAGAAAGAGGCAGGCGCCATACAGAGGGGCGCCCACCAGCTGAGCGCCGCGGGGACGCCCGAGCAGCCACTCGGGCCGCAGGAGGGCAGCTCTGGGAGCCCAGCACCCAGAGGGGACAGTGCAGGGCCAGGAAAGCTAATCCGCGGCCAAGGCGCTGTAGACACACACCTCGGCAGCTCCAGACGCGCGCCTTCTGCCGCGAGGCCCCTTGGAGCAGCTGCCACGAGCCACAGACCCGCTGCACCCACGAGCCCCCCGTGGTGCCACAGGACAGATGCCCGCCCCTTTGGCCGAAAAGACAGACTAAGCACAGTGGCCGTCGGCCTGGGCCAGGCAGCCACAGACCCCCGCTGACCCTGGCCCAGGCCATCACTAGGCACCCCCAGCAATGCAGGCCTCACTCGGGCTCCAGGCCCACTGCACCAGGGGGTCCAGAAGAGGAGGTGGGTGCCGTGCGGGCTCCAGGCCACCCAGGCCAGGCAGGTGCTCCAACGCCCTGCAGGGAAGGCAGCAGGCCTCTCGGGACGGGGCTCGGCCAGGTCCCAGTTGGCCCTGTCCTGCAGAGGCGCAGGCCCCGAGGCCCAGTGCCGAGCCCCGCCTGCTCTGAGCCCACACCTGCCAGCCCCCGGAGCCTGAGGGCACCGCCACGGCTCTGCCACGCCTGCAGCAGGGCCACGGGCAGAACCCCCAGGCACCCGGAGGTCCACGGGCATCGCCAGAGAGGGCTTCCACCCACGGGCCTCACGGGAGCCCTGCTCTTGCCGGGACCCCTCCGTCCTTGCAGACCGAGCCCTTGGCCGGAGCCCAGGAAACTCCCAGCCCCGTAGCCAGGGTCTTTGGAGCTCAGCTGCGGCTGGCAGAGGCAGCCATCAGCCTGTGGTCCTCCCACCGAGAGCAGCCTGGGGGCAGCCACCACGGGGTGGGCACGTGACAGGAAACCCAGCACCATCCCCGGAGCTGCGGACTGCGACCGCCCACTCACCATCCCGCCTTCCTCTCCCAGGGCACCCTCAGGGTTACGTCACCCACCCAGGCCCCAAGCTGCGGCGTCCCAGCGAAGCAGTGCCTGGCCAGAGGAGCAGTCGCTCTCCAGGCCTGAGCTGACAGCACACCGCCCCCTGGGGAATCGGTGCCTGGCAGCACAGAGCGGCCGCACATCCAGGACTGAGCGGACGCAGCCTCCCCATCCCGGGAAACGGGTGGCCAAGCTGGGGTGCCTGTGCCATGGGCCAGGTTACCCCAGTGCCCTCCCTCCCCGGAGCTGGGCTGGCTCCCGGAGGCTGAGCGGCCGAGACACCCTGTCCCCAGGGAGTGGAGTCATCGCTGGGCTGTTCTCTGTCCCCAGGGCCCAAACCACAGCTGTGCGCCACCACCCTCAGCACTAGATGCACCTGGCCTCACAAGCCTGGGAGAACTGCCAGGCCCCCATCCCCTGTCTGGAGTGATGACGACGTACACCTCATCCCCCGGGGCTCAAGTTGCCACGGAGCCCTGCTGGCTCGGGTTCCGGGACCGCGGCCCTACCCTGCTCCCCAGGCACAAACCACCAGGGCCAACGCTGTGCCTGCCCCCTCCCCAGGGGTGGAATCACGGCTGCCACCTGGCATATGGGGTCAGGGGCTGGGGGTGGCTCGGAGTCACAGACCCTGCCTCTGTGGGCAGCCTGCACCCCGTGCTGCCACAAAGAGCAAAGCTGCGCCCCAAGGCCCGGGTGGCACAAGAGGCTGGCGAGTCCCTGAGCCTAGGACTCCGACCCCACAGCCACCCCAAGCGCCTCCACCTGGGACTCGGCACTGCCGCAGCTGCTTATGGGCCTCACCAGACCCACACAGAGAAATCACTTGGGCTAAGCCTCTCCATTCTAGGGAAGATGAGAATAGGAAGCCCCCAAGTGCCCTTGACACGAGGACATTAACAACCTGCATTGCTGCTGCCACAAACGTTGACAGCCTGGGCCGGTGAAGCCCCTACAGTTACTGCGGACATCAAACGCAGCTGAAGAAGCTGCACAGAGACTATACCACTGCACCTGTCTGGAAACAGAGTCACCATTCCCAATCAGCACACCAAAATTCCACTGCAGGCGAATGACTTTCTCTGCAAGAGCCGCTCTAGAAAGTTTGGAAGAGGTGACTGACCCACAAGTTGCACAGACATCAATGCAGTGATGCAAGAAACATCAAAAAGCAAGAAATATGACCCCACCAAAGGGACATAACTAGTAACAGAGCCAAATAAGAAAGAAATCAATGAGTCGCCAGAAAATGAATTCAAAAAAGGATCTTCAGGAAATCCAGCATGATACAAGGAAATACAGGTAAACAATTCAGTGAAATCAGCAAAACAATTCGAGATACGAACGAGAAATTTGAAAAAGAGATAGAAATCATAAAAAAGAACCAAACAGAAATCCTGCAGGTGGAAAGTTCAATGAATGAAATAAAAAATACAACAGAGAACTCCAACAGCAGACTTAAGCAGAAGAATCTCTGAACTTGAAAGATAGGTCTAGCCGGGCTCAGTGGCTCAGCCTGTAATCTCGCGCCTTTGGGAGGCTGAGGTGAGTGGATGGCCTGAGCCCGTGGGTTCGAGAACCACCTGGGCAGCGAGACCTCATCTCTACCATAAATCAAAAAATCAGCCGGGCGTGGTAGCGCGCGCCTGTAGTTCCGGCTACTCGGAAGGCGGAGGCGGAAGGATCGCCGGAGCCCAGCCGGTCGAGGCTGCGGGGGCCAGGAGTGGCCACTGCACTCCAGTCTGGGCGACAGAGTGAGACTCCGACTCAAAAAAAAAAAAGAGAAATCTCTGCAAGGGAAACAATCAGCAGAGTGAAGAGACAACCTGAAAAACAGGAGGAAGCATCTGCAGACCACTTGTCGACAAGGCATCCATGTTCGGTCTGTACAAGGCACTCAACCCAACAGCCAGAGCAAAGGCGACTGAGACGTGGGCAAACGGGACATCTCTCAGAAGAAAAATACCAAAAGGTAAATGAAAAAATGCTCGGCGTGGCTCATCACCAGGGATACGTAAATCAAAGCTGTAATGAGAGATCATCTCACCACAGTTAGAATGACTTTTATTGAAAATACAAACAATAACAGATGCTGGCAACGATGCAGAGAAAAGGGAACTCTTTTTTTTACTTGGAGTCTCATTCTTGTCGCCCAGGCTGGAGTGCAGTGGCCCGCTCACGGCCGCCGCAGCCTCAACCCGAGGGCGTAGGTGATCCTTCCACCTCAGCCCTCCAAGTAGCTGGAACTATAGACGCACGCCACCACATCCGGCTAGTTTTGTGACTTATTGTAGAGACAAGGTCTGACCAAGTTCCCCAGGCTGGTTTTGAACCCGCAGGCGCAAGCAATCCTCTCACTTCAGCCTCCCAAAGTGCTGGGATAACAGGCTGAGCCGCCGCAACTGGCCAAAAAGGGAACTCATAAACGCTGCTGGTGGTGATGCCGGTGGTCATAGAACCATGATGGAAAACCGTATGAAGTTTCCTCAAAACACTAAAAATAGAACTACCTTATGATCCAGCAACCCCGCAGTTGGGTATTAATCCCGAAAAGAGGAAATCGGAAAATCAAAGAGATGTCTGCACCCACGTTTATTGCAGTATGGTGCACGGCAACCAAGCTGCAGAAGCAACCCAAGCATCCATCAGGGACAACTGGATCAAGAAAATGGGGTGTGTATACACAGAACGGGAAACAATTTTGCCAACAGACAGAATAAAATTCCGCCTTTCACAGCCACGTGGATGAGCTTGGAGGCTGGTATGTTATTGAAAGAAGCCAGGCACAGAGGGGTCAACACCAAGTGTTTGCGTTCATCTACGGAAGCAAGAAAAGTGGGTCTTGTGGAAGTTGAGTTGGACGGTGGCTATCAGAGGCAGGGCAGGGGAGGGGAGCGGCAGCCCAAGGGTGGCCAGTGGATACGGGCAAACAGCTGGGCAGGAGGGTAAGGGCGAGCGCCACCGCGCCTCGGGCAACGATGACCGGCCACAGTGTGTCGCACATTTCAAGCAGCGAGGACAGGGTCTGAGAGTGGCTAACACAAAGAAGTGATCAGTGTTTGAGTCCATGGATATGCTAATCACCGGATTTGGTCTTCACGCCCCGAGTACACGTGTCAAAATATCACACCGTACATCATGAATATGTACAACGGCGTGTCGTTCGAAAAGGGTCATGAAAACCAGAAGACGCTGTCAAATTACACATAGGTGAGACAGCCACAAAACATTCAGGAATATGTACCACATTTTTTTTTATCCAGTCCGGCTTCAATGGGCTACGTGGTTGGTTCCATGTTTTTGCTATAAGAAAGCAAGTGGCAGTTGAGGGAAACTGCCAGGGGAGGGAGGGGCACACCTCATCAACAAGGGTACCTGCATAATCAACGTTTGTATACCTAACCCTGAATTGTACCCCACATCTTTATAATAAAAAAATTTTTTTTAATTTTTTTTTTAAAGTAAAAAAAAAAAACACTTAGGAAAAAAAATCAAGAAGGGTTTGACACCCAAAGGCGTTCACAAGTGTCCTTGGGTGCCGCCTCCAAGAAGCCCAGACCAACAGCTCCGCAGATCGGCGGCCACGGGTCCGCACCCAGAGGCTGACACGCCAGTGGACCCACGTCCTGGCTGTGGCGTTTTGTGATGTCTGGTCTCGCCACACTGCTCCCTGTTACCTTTCCGCCGAACGCATGGACACGGCTTTGGCTCTGACGGCAGGCGGCCAACGCGGCTGCTGAGAACTAAAACCAAGACCCAGGAAACACACCAACATGGTGACAGCCGTCACGTCTCAGTTGAGCTGTTACTTTTTCCTTCAGGCTTTCTTGGATTTTCCAAAAAGTACGTATACTTTTGCAATGATTTAAGCAACAAACCACTCTAAGGCAACGATTGCTGGTATCGGTAGTAGAGTCTGTTGTTTGTTTGTTTTTTTCTGAGTTGGAATCTCACTCCGTCGCCCAGACTGGAGTGCAGTCGCACGCTCTGGGCCACCGCAGCCTCAACCTGCTGGGCTCCGGCGATCCTCCAGCCTCAGCCTTCCAAGTAGCTGGAACTACAGGTGCGTGCTACCACGCCCGGCTAATTTTTGATTTATTGTAGAGATGAGGTCTCACCAAGTTGTCCGGGAGGGTCTCGAACTTGCAGGCTCAGGCAATCCACTCACCTCGGCCTCCCAAAGCGCTGGGATGATAGGCTGAGCCACCGAGCCCGGCCAGAGTCTGTTGTTGTTGTTGATGAGTTGGGGTCTCGCTCTGTGGCCCAGGTTGGAGTGTCGTGGCATGATCATGGCTCACCGCAGCCTCCACCTTTGAGCTCCGGCAATCCTCCCGCCTCAGCCTCCCGAGTAGCTGAGTGTGTCATCCTTGCCACAGCCCACACTGCCCTCCTTGAACCGGGAAGCGGGCCCAGGGTGCGTCGTCTCACCCACATAGGCAGCCCAGCCAAGTGTCAGAGACTGAGCCCATTCTGCCTCTAGCCATGCCCTGGCTGGTGCAGGTGACACCGCATCCCACCCGTCCTGGGGTGCAGCAGAAGGACACCCCCAGATAAACGCCGGGGTCCTAAGTACAGGCTTCTGGGGGTGGCAAACGCCCAGTGACGCCCAGACAGGGGCAGGGGCAAGTCCAGCCAGAGCCGAGGTCTGGGGCATCCACACCCCACCTTATAGGGAAGAGCCTGGGAACAGAGAGGGCTCTGCTGGCTCATAGGCCCAGCGGGAAAGACGCCCTCCAGCCCATCCAGGGCCTCCTGGGAGACGCACAAGCCACCGAGGGCTGAGCCTCCAGGACAGTCGGGGAGGCCGAGGCCCAGGTCAGGGGAGAGTCAGGGCTGCCCCTTCCCAGCCAGCCGCCCTCCCACTCCCGCCCCCGCCTCA
>NW_007113544.1:1742-7209 GCF_000164805.1 Carlito syrichta | reverse complement strand
CTGGCTCCAACAGCCTGGGTCTCTGTGGGCCGGCAGCCCCGGGCCCAGGGTGGTTGGCTGTCCCCAGGCGCCTGCGAGTCAGCCCCCACCTTCGGGCCTCACACAGCGGGCCCCTCCTCCTCCGCCAGCCCCCTGCCACCCCCAAGGGAAAGCCCCTCTCTGGCTGTCCAAACTCCTCCAACTCTTCAAAACGAACCCCTCCTCCTGGAAGTCCCCCCAGGTTCCATCAGCCTGACGGACCCCCCTCTCCTCTGGCCTCCCCGGCCCCCGTGGTCAGGCCCTGTCCGTCCCCACCACCTGGCACAAGGCCAGGCATGGAAAGGCACCCAAGGAGGCCTGTGCCGCCGTGAACAAATGAATGAGCCCACAGGCCGCCCGCTCCTCCACTTTGCCTGGGCCGAGCCTGGGATCCAGAAAACATTACTTCAACCTAAAGGCTCTGACATCCCCAGAGCCAGCCCCTCCTTACGCTGATTTGGAAGTACCTTCCATGCACCCCCTGTGGGCCAGGCAGGGGGCCAGACGGGAGGCACAGGCCGGCCAGCGAGCCCTGCCGCGACTGTGGCCGACACAGGAGAGGACGGCAGACGCCATCACCCAGCCGCCGTCAGGGAGGGCTTCCCGGAGGAAGCCTACTGACGACGGCTGTGGCTAACATTCACCGGCTTTGACTCCCAGCCAAGCACCGTCTCAAACAGGGATCGGGCCAGGCAGCAAGGCGGCCCCCCCCAGAGCGCGCGCAGCTACGGGCGTCCTCTCCGGTGGCCTTCCCTCCCCCAAGGACCCAGGCACGACCGGCCGGCCGGGTGCCCAGACGACGGCAGGAAGCCACGCCAGCAGCCAGAGCCGGGGCTGGGTGTCCACAGGGGCACCCGGGCCCTCGGCCCCTCGGACCCCTTGCCAGGCCAGAGAGGGGCTCAGGGGTCCCTGCGGGCCCAGAGAGAGCCGCCCTCTGCCCTGGGACAGACCTGTGGGCGGAGAAGCCCCCTCGTCTCCGGGGCCAGAGCTCCCAGGCCCAGGGAGGGGGTCCGTCCCAAAAGAGGCGTTCTGGAGCAGAAGAGCCTCCCAGAGCCAGGCGGTGCCTCCCCTGTCCACTGCCGGAGAGGACCAGGGAGGGCTGACTGGAAGGCCCGCCCACAGCGGGGGGAGAGGAGGGGTGGGAGGCCGAGCCGGACCCCATCAGTCCCCGGGGAAGTGGGTGGCCCAGGCAGGCGGGCCTGCGGGCCGAGGGGCCGGCGGCGTCCAGGAAGCAAGGACCCCCGGGGTCCCGGGCCACGCCCTGGGGGAGGCCACGGGCTTCACAAGGTGCCAGCTCAAGACACAGATGGGCCTTTCTCCCCAAGGATCGGGTCAATCCGCGTTGGACGTGGTGGGAGAGAGGACGGGCCACAGGTGGGGCCTGCAGACCCAGATGCCGCTCAGCGGGCTCAGCGCAGCCACGGGAGAAGTCGCCCTTCACGCCCGGCTTCCAGCACCCCCACTGCCAGCCTGCACCGGGGCTGGCGCCCCAGAGGGGCCGTCAGTGCAACCACGGGGTCCCACCTGCCCGAGCCCATGCCATCCCCAGGGGCCGAGCCCTCACGTGTCCCACGCAAGGCGAGGCCCTATCCCCAAGAGCCCCTCAGCACAACTCAAGATCCGACTGGTACTAATCAGACCGAGCTGGCGGTGCCCGGGGCAGCCCGAGGCCTGTCACCCTGGGTTTGCCTCACCAGGCAGTGGCCGTGGGTGTCAACAAACCGCCATCAGTGTTGTCTGGGGAGGACCGAGTGGGTGGGGGCAGGCCCTGTGAGTCAGAGCAAAGTGGGCCACAGGGGGCCAGGGAACTAAGCCCACAGGCGACACCGCCAACGGTCTAGTCCTGGCAGAGAAAGGCAAAGCCAACCGGGGCCACGTCCACATTCTTGCCTGGGCCGGGCTGGAACCAGAGCCCTGCTGCTGCCCCTCCCTCTGGGGGTGCCCGGGAAGTCTCTGGAGGAGAAAGGGCCCCACTCCTCCTCTCCTCCAGGGCCCAGGACCTCACCGGATCGTCCAACCCAAGCCCCGGAAGCGACCTCGGGTCAGGCCTAAAATCCTGAGCCCCAGGTGGGTCCTTGGCCGCAAGATGCAGCCTCCGTGGTGCGCCCGGCCCGAGACAGGACCCCACCCTCCAGGAACGGAGGGTCCCTCAGCTTGGAGCACAGACCCCCATCGGGAACCCAGCGTCCCCCGGAAGCCTGCAGAAAAAATGGCCCCTGTGCCCAGAACCTCGCGCCTCCACGGCCCAACCACCACCTGGCGGACCCGCTCCCAGATGGAGGCCTGGAACTCGGGCCCTGCCTCCCCAGCAGCCGGGGCCTCCCCCTGCAGAAACACGCCGCCGGCCTCTGGGTCCACGGCACGTCACGCGCACACAGGCCTGGGAGGTAACGGTGGGCGAAGTGCCCCTCGCCCGTGATATCGTCACCACCCCACGCGGTGGCATCGCCTTTCCTGTGTTCACCACAAGCACGCACCCCATGTCCCCGCCGCCCACAGGCTCAGCACAGCCATGTGTACTCCAGGTGCAGGGCCGGGGAGCCAGAGGCCAGACCAGGGAGAAGGCTGGACCGTCAGGTGTGAGGCCGAGGGCAGGCCCGTCCAGCTTGTGGCCGAGGACAGCCAGGAACACGGCCCCCCAGATCTTTAACGCCGTGTGGAAACGCAGACGTTGACGGCCCCGAGAAGCCGCGTGTCCACACATCGCCTGAGTTCCACCACCTCCGCGGCCCAAGACAGCGCCTCCTGACTGAGCCAAAAGCCAGACACCGCCTGCGGGAGTCCACACACACCCACCACCTCACGACACCTCAGTCCTGCATGAGGCCACGTCTCTTGTGTTTTGGTTTTTACTTGTAACGCAACCTCAACCTGGGGACGGGACCAGTAGCCCCAAGCCCCTGAAACAGCTTCCTTCGCCATTTTTTTTCTTTCCACAGAGCCTTGCTCTGTCTGTCCCCAGGCTGACGCACAGTGGCAGAATCATGGCTCACCGCAGCCTCAGCCTCCGAGATCCAGCGAACCTCCTGCCTCAGTCTCCCAAGTGCTAGGACTACACCACCACGCTGGCTAATTTTCTTATTTTGTGTTGCCGAGACAAGGCCTCACTGTGCTGCCCAGGCTGGCCTCCAACTCTGGGGCTCAATGGTCTTCCCGCCTCAGCCTCCCGAAGTGCTGGGATTACAGGTGAGAGCCTCCACCCATGGCCTCCGTCACCTTTTGCAGGGAAGGGAGCAGGACTCCCCGGTGCAGGCAGGGCCCTGGCTTCCCAGCCCCGCCCCACCCCTTCGGCCCACATCTGCATCGGGTACCCGGCTGGTGCCCTCACCCCCAGGACCCGCCAGTCCCACCTCGGAGAGGGGAGCCCCCATGGCACCTCCCAGGCTCTGCGCCCCGCAGCCCGACAGGAGGGCATCTCCTGAGTGGCGTGGAGACAGGTGCACCACTGAGCCTACCCCTGTCCCCGGACCGGAGGAGAGGCAAGGGCATGCAGAGGCAGCAAGGCGGGGCTGGCTTTCTCGTGTGGGAGCTGCTGGTGTGGGGGGGACCGTCAGTGAAAATGGCTCTGCCGTGTGCTGGGAAGCCCCCTGGATGGGATTACAGGCTGAGCCACCGAGCCCAGCTTGACAGTCTTTTCAATACAGGATAACTCAATCTAGGTGCTTTAAAACTTCCTTTTTAAAAACCACACATTTAGCCGGGCTCGGTGGCTCAGCCTGTAATCCCATGCCTTTGGGAGGCTGAGGTGAGTGGATTGCCTGAGCCCACGAGTTCGAGACCCGCCTGGGCAACTTGGCGAGACCTCATCTCTACAATAAATCAAAAAATTAGCCGGGCGTGGTAGCACGTGCCTGTAGTTCCAGCTACTTGGAAGGCTGAGGCGGAAGTATGGCCGGAGCCCAGCAGGTCGCAGCTGGCTACCGCACTCCAGTCTGGGCGACAGAGTGAGATTCCAACTCAAAAAAAAAAAAAGAAACCCCACATTTTTATTTTGGAGACAAACAAGTCATCAGAAAAATACTTAGGTACACGGACTATGGTTTTTCATGATCTTAGTGCATGCCCTCCAACTTAAAATTTCGTCCGCTAAAATACTTAAGTATTTGCCCATCACAACAAATAAACTAAATCTATAAGAAAAAAAAAGACCCTACACTCATGGGTTCGTTGCAACACTGTTCACAGCAGCAAAGCACAGACCCAGCCCCGGTGGCCGCCAGCAATGGCCTGGACGAGGAAGGCGTGGGACAGGCGCACCCGGAAGGCGGTGCGGTCCCAAGAGCGGAGCTGCGGCCTCTGCCGCCTCCGGGTGGCGCTGGAGCCCGCCTTCCCGGCAGACTGACTCAGACGCGAACGCAGACACTGAGCGTCCCCTCTCTTGCGGAGCCGGTCACAAGGGTGGGCCCGACAGACACGGACCGCCAGGCAGGCGGGGGAGGGCAGGGCTCAGAGCCGCCCGTGGATGCGCGTTCACTCCCCAGAGACGGGCCCCTGCACAGGCACGCACGCGCACCGCCTGAACCGAACTCGAAGCGAAATTCGCCGGCGGCAGCTTCAGAGTCAGAGATCTCGGTTCGCATCCCAGCCAGCGCCACGCCACGCCAGCCCCGCCACCTCCCGCCTCCCGCCTCGAGTCTGGCCACGGGGCCGGGGGAGGCGCCGGTCGGGCGCTGTGGCCCCTCTGCCGGGTCCTGCCGGGTGCTCCTCGCAGGGTGGGCTGTGGCTCCGGTCTGGGAGACAGACCTGGGGGGTAGCACTGGTTCACGGGGCATTCTGGGCGCCGGCGCTGGTCAGGTATCTCCTGGAGAGCTGGTCCCGCTCCCCTGTCCGCCCACACCCACGCCCTCTAGCAGGAGGCCCCAGGTGTACCCACTCCACGGGGTGCAGTCAACATGAAACAAGTGTGTGAACAGACCGGCCCAGTGGCTCATGCCTATAATCCCAGCACTTTGGGAGGCAGAAGCGAGAGGACTGCCCGAGCCCAGGAGTTCAAGACCAGCCCAAGCAACTTGGCGAGACTGCATCTCTACAATAAATCAAAAAATTAGCTGGGCGTGGCAGCGCGCACCTGTAGTTCCAGCCACTTGGAAGGCTGAGGCGGAACGGTCTCCTGAGCCTGGGAGGTTGAGGCTGCGGTGGCCGGGAGCATGACAGAGTAAGACTCAAAAAACAAAAGTGTGAACAGCACAGCACAGACGGCCCTGGCACGTGGGGTGTCAGCAGTTGCCACGTCCAGCCTCCTCTGCGTGCACCTGCGGCCCTCGCCCTGTCGGCACCCTGGAGCCCTGGAGGGGGTCTGGCCCACAGTGGACGCTCAGTGCGTGTTTGTTAACCACCCCCGACCCCTGTCAGAGCACTCCAGACCCAGCCCTCATCAGGGAGAACATTCCCAAGCCCTGCACCGGAGCTGCGGCCAGGGCAGAGAAGCTGGGCCCCCACCCACGTCCCA
>NW_007113544.1:593-1275 GCF_000164805.1 Carlito syrichta | reverse complement strand
CGTGCGCCAGCCGCCCTCCTCACAGGCCACCGGACGCCGCCACTTCCATCCCTCCATCCCCAGACATCCTGGCGTCACCAAGGAGACCACGCGCATCCTGCCCAAGGTTGCCAAAGCAACCAGCTCTGCAAAGCAGCCCTCGGCTCTCCGGGCCTGCGGGGCCAGGAGCAGCCAGTGTCAGACCAGCAGGAACAGACGACTGGCACGCCCTGGCCCGCTGTTCCGCCTTCCGCTGCGGCGTCCGCCCATCCTGCCTCCACCTTGGGCTCTGTGACTCAGAGCCAGTGCCTGGGCCTCAGTGTGCACGCGCGGGAAGTGGGCACAGGCTGTCTGCTACGGGCTGGATTTGGCCCCCCATGAGCCCCATGCTGAAGCCCCAACGCCCAAGGGCTTGGCCCACAGGTGGGGTTTTTAGGAGGCAGTTAAGGTGGAAGGTGGCCTCAGGGGCAGGTCCTGGCCTGATGGGATAAGTGGTCTTACAAAAAGAGAGAGAGAAGCCGGGCTGGCTCGGCCTGTCATCCCACGCCTTTGGGAGATTGAGGCGAGTGGATGGCCTGAGCCCGCGGGTTTGAGACCCGCCTGGACGGCGAGACCTCATCTCGACAATAAATCAAAAAATCAGCCGGGTGTGGTAGCACGCGCCTGTAATTCCGGCTACTCGGAAGGCTGAGGCGGAAGGATC
>NW_007113544.1:0-573 GCF_000164805.1 Carlito syrichta | reverse complement strand
AAAAAAAAAAAAAAAAAGAGAGAGAGAGGCTGGTGCCGTGGCTCACACCTGTCATCGCAGCCCTTTGGGAGGCCAAGGTGGGAGGATTTCTGGAGCCCAGGAGTCCGAGACCAGCCTGGGCAACATGGTGAAACCTCGTCTCCACAAAAAACCAGAAAACTAGCCAGGCGTGGTGGCGGCACCTGTAGGCCCGGCGACTCGGGAGGCTGAGGCGGGAGGACTGGAGCCTGGGAGGTCGAGGCTGCAATGACTTGTGACCGTGCCACTGCACTCCAGCCTGGGCGGCAGAGTGTGACCCAGACTCCAAAAGAAACACCTGAGAAAGGGAAGAGCGTCCCCCCTCCAGACACACACCGAGGCGAGGCAGAGGAGGACACAGCGCGGAGCTGTCAGCTGCCCTCCCAGGTCCTGACTTGCCTCCAGAGCAGCCGGAGACCCCCAGGCGTTGGAAGAGGCCCAGCAGGGAGTCTGCCCCAGATCCGCACTCTCCCACCCAGGCTCTGGTCAGTGCTTCTGGGAAGTGTCAGGACGTCCACCCGTCTGTCTTCCCAGGGCTGGGACGGGAACAGCCAG
>NW_007113543.1:0-573 GCF_000164805.1 Carlito syrichta | reverse complement strand
AGCCCAAGGCCAGCCCAGGCCACCCAGGGAGACCCCATCTCCACATCCATCCAAGCTAGGAGTCTAGGGCTGAGTTGCCCATTGTCCCAGCCACTCCAGTGTCTGAGGTGGGTGGATCACCAGAACTCGCGATTTTGAAGCTAGTGGAGAACAATTGGTGTGTCCTGGGAACTGGCCTGGGTCACAGAGGCAGACCTGTCTCCAAAGACATTAGAATCATACACAGATTCTCAACTGTGTGTGGTGTGTTCACAGGGTGACTGGCTTTAGAGCAGGACAAATGGGATGGTGGAGAAGAATTGTCTTTGGGTGAGGGATGTGTGCTTGGCTTTCCTTGGTGGAAGGTACTCATTGTTCAGTCAGAGGGTCAGCATGCCTGAGAATATTTCTCAATCAGTTGGCTAGCCAACTGGTTAATTCAGCTAGTTAAGTCAGCTATTTAGCCACCTGCAAGGTGAGTAGCTAGATAGTTAAGTCAGTTGGAGACCCATCTGGCTAGCTAGTGATGTCAGCAAATTAAGTCAGCTGGCTAGCCAACTGACTAGCTGGTTAGCTCAGCTAGTTTAGTCAGTT
>NW_007113542.1:17266-21511 GCF_000164805.1 Carlito syrichta | reverse complement strand
TTCTCACCCCTATGGGAAGGATGCCATCTGCAGTGTACAGATGAGGACACAGATTCAGAGAGGTTGCACAGAAATTACGTTGAGAAGCCGGGCTCAGTGGCTCAGCCTGTAATCCCGCGCCTTTGGGAGGCTGAGGTGAGTGGATTGCCTGAGCCCGCGGGTTCAAGACCCGCCCGGGCAGCGAGACCTCATCTCTACAACAAATCAAAAAAAAACCAAAAAATCAGCCGGGTGTGGTAGCGCGTGCTTGTAATTCCAGCTACTTGGAAGGCTGAGGCAGAAGGATCGCCGGAGCCCAGCAGGCAAGGCTGCAGTGTCCGGACACTGCACTCCAGTCTGAGCGACAGAGTGAGACTCCAACTCAAAAAAAAAAAAGAGAAAGATTCAGGAAAGTTAGGACTATTCTTTGTTTTACAAATGTGGAGAATACCATAAATATTGCAAAGCAGAGAAGTTTTAAGAAAGTGTGAAGAGAATAAAAAATTTCAATAGTGTCAGTTTGGAGACATGTAGTTAGGCTATAGCTTAAATTGTAGGGAATAATAATGAACAAGAGAATTTAAAACGGGTGATATGGCAAGAGAAAACTGCCCCTTTTGATTTTTATAATAGGCCTGATCTACCTTCATAATTATTGGCATGCTAAAGAGGGTGGAGCCCAGGTAGCCTCTACTAAGAGAGTGACATCTCTCTGCTTCTGACAGAAGTGGGGGTTTCAGAACACACTGACTTTTGCAGGAGACCTGCCAGACACTTTCAATTCATAAGTTCATGAGGTGCTCTGATAATCATTTCTATGGCTTTGGTTGGTTAAGAGGTGGTGTTAGCCTTCAACCTTCAACAGGAAAATTTCACCTTAAGAAAGTTTAAACATTCTTTCCTGCTTGTCAATGTTTTTTGTGATTTTTTTTTTTTTTTTTTGAGTTGGAGTCTTCCTCTGTTGCCCAGGCTGGAATGCAGTAGCATGCTGCTCACAACCACTGCAGCAGCCTTCCAAGTAGCTAGAAAAACAGGATCACGCCACCATGCTCAACTAGTTTTTGTGATTTATTGTAGAGACAGGGTCTTACCAAGTTGCCCAGGCTGGTCATTGTCAAGCAGGAAAGAATGTTTAAACCTTCTTAAGGTGAAATTTTCCTGTTGAAGGTTGAAGGCTAATACCTCTTGCCCCCACCTCAGGCAATTCTCTGGCCTCGGCCTCCCACAGTGCTAGGATTACAAACTGAGCCACCACACCTAAGCTTTTGTGTGATTTTTGCATACCAAATGAGTTAAGTGTTTCCTTAGATTTCAGGAAACCCAATACTAAAAATTTTTTTTGAAGATTACAAAGACTGAATTTAGACCTTGAAATTTACTTGTTGAAAAGTTTGTTAAATGTTAAAGGTTTTAGCTGGGCTCGGTGGCTCAGCCTGTAATCCCGCGCTTTGGGAGGCTGAGGTGAGTGGATTGCCTGAGCCCGCGGGTTCGAGACCCGCCTGGGCAGCGAGACTTCATCTCTACAATAAATCAAAAAATCAGCCAGGCGTGGTAGCGCATGCCTGTAATTCCGGCTACTTGGAAGGCTGAGGTGGAAGGATCGCCGGAGCCCAGCAGGTCGAGGCTGCGGTGGCCAGCAGCATGCCACTGCACTCCAGTCTGGGCGACAGAGTGAGACTCCAACTAAAAAAAAAAAAAAAAAGTTTTTCTATAACTGGAAGCTTGGTGCCCATAGCCTTAAGTCTAGCTTTTGGAATTCGGCATCTATTACTTAATGGATGTATATTGGTTTGCAAAGTAGTAAGATAATTTAAGGAAAATGTCTATACATTTGAAACTTTTGTCCATTTCTCCATTTGTTTTTTTTTTTTAGTTGGAGTCTCACTCTGTCGCCCAGACTGGAGTGCAGTGGCATGCTGCTGGCCACTGCAGCCTCTACCTGATGGTCTCCGGCAATCCTTCCTCCTCAACCTTCCAAGTAACTGGAACTACAGGTGTGGGCTGCCACGTCCATCTAATTTTTTTGGTTTACTGTAGAGATGAGGTCTTGTCAACTTGCCCAGGCGGGTCTTGAACCCGCGGGCTCAGGCAATTCACTCACCTCAGCCTCTCAAAGAGCGGGATTACAGGCTGAACTACCGAGCCCGGCTCATTTCTCCATTTGTAATGGTTTGATGTAAAACTCTTTACAGTGAATAGACCATGTAGATGTGAAATGATTTGTCCCTACTTATCTCCAATTATGAGCAGGCAGATTTGTTAAGACCCTTTATAAATTACTAAATTAGGCCAGGCACGGTGGCTCAAATCTATAATCCCAGCACTTTGGGAGGTCTAGGTGAGAGTATTGCTAGAGCTCAGGGGTTCGAGACCAACCTGGGCAACTTGGTGAGCCCTCATCTCTATAATAAATTTTTTAAAAATTAGCTGGGCATGGAAGTGCACGCCTGCAGTTCCAGCTACTTGGAAGGCTGAGGAGGAAGGATCGCAGGAGCCCAGTAGGTCAAGGCTGCAGTGGCTATGAGCAAGCCACTGCACTCCAGCCTGGGCAACAGAGTGAGACTCTGACTCAAAAATAAATAAATAAATAAGTTAATTAATTAATTACAGTCTAGGGGGTGCCAAAGGTTGGCAGGAGACTTTTGGAAAAGAAAAAAAATAGTTGGGAAATGTGGACAAGCAGGTGAGAGTGATCAGTTTTCATGTTTTATTGTGCCACACCGAGAATACTCAGCATTTTGCCCATCCCACAGAAATACTGGGTTTAGTCAAGTAATCCAACTTAAATAATAAATAAATAAAAATTTTAAGCAAGCCTGACATAATAAACACTGGTGCTATCTAGTACTAATGCTCTAGCACATGGTAAAGTTGTAGGAAGTAAGATTGTACAAGGGTACTTGGAGGTTTGGTTTGGAAAAGCAGATTAGAATAACAATAGGGCTGTTTTCCTTTGAGTTAACAGGATTTGATAATTAACACGTGGTCCTTTGTTTCTGTGGGGGTAGAGCATTGATAGTCCGGGTTCAGATTTAATTTCTGAGAGATATTTAATATAGAAAAAAGGAACATGAACTTTAATGATTACCTTTTGTCCTAGACGCCTCCCTGAGGGGAAACTGATAAGCTGGGGTGGAAGCCTGAAAGACCCTCCCAGAACAGGTGTGGGCAGGTGAGGCGTCAGAAGGTGGTGGGAGAAGGAGGAAGAGGCGGGAGGAAGGCTAGGATCGATTGCCACTGCATTCGGCGTTGGGCCTCCTTCCAGTGGGAATGGTGGGTAAAGAGAAGGAGGGTGTGAAGGCTGTGGGACAGATGGAGGGTAGGGGGTAGGAATTCTGTATGAGAGAAAGGGCAAGTTAGATTGGCTAGAGGGAAAGCAGGAAGGAGGTAAAGTAATTAACAGAGTTAGAAGGACTATTCAGGCAGCGCCATTTTGAGAAATTTGGACCATTTGCCCTTCTGGCTGCAATAGAGGTCAAGTTGAAGCAGAGTATCAGAGGCAAGAGGCTCGACTTGGGCCCTCCACCTCCTGGTCGTCTAGCTGGTATTGAGGAGACACTTAGGGCAGATACTCCTCTCTAGTGAGGGGCTCCTGAGAACTTTTAGAATGCATTTCTTTTTTTTTTTGAGTTGGAGTCTCACTCTGTCACCCAGACTGGAGTGCAGTGGCCGCTCCCGGCCACCGCAGCCTCGACCTGCTGGGCTCCAGCGATCCTTCCACCTCAGCCTTGCAAGTAGCCGGAATTACAGGCATGTGTTACCATGCCCGGCTGATTTTTTGATTGATTGTAGAGATGAGGTCTCGCTGCCCAGGTGGGTCTCGAACCCGCGGGCTCAGGCAATCCACTCACCTCAGCCTCCCAAAGGCACGGGATTACAGGCTGAGCCACTGAGCCGGGCTTAGAATGCATTTCAATGGGGGCGCTTTGGCCACCCCATGTTGAGGGTTCCCCATGAGAAGTTCTAAAGAGAAAAAGGGATTGGTCTAGAGAATGGTGTTGAGCAATTGGAAAGAGAAAAGAAACCCATCCACGTTCTCAGATGGTGTTCCAAAAGAGAATCAGTGGAGCTGGGCCTGGTAGCTCAAGCCTATAATCCCAGCACTTTGGGAGGCTGAGTCGAGAGGATTGCCTGAGCCTAGGGGCTCGAGACCAGGTTGGGCAATTTGGTGAGATCTCATCTCTATAATAAATCAAAAAATAAACTGGGCTCGGTGGCTCAGCCTGTAATCCCGCACCTTGGGAGGCTGAGGTGAGTGGATTGCCA
>NW_007113542.1:13653-17127 GCF_000164805.1 Carlito syrichta | reverse complement strand
AAAAAAAAAAGAGAATCAGTGGAATCAGCCTGAGTGTGTTTTTATCAAGTGAGAAAGGGTGTCTCCTTGACCCCCTTGACCCACCGGCTGCTCCTACATGTGCTCAAGGGAGACTCGGTACCAAGATTTCCTAGTAAGAAAGTCTCCTGAGCAGAGAGAGACAGTAGTCTCTTGAGTTCATTCACAGGCCTTCTAATGAGGGTGAGGATAATGCATGGATTCACCGGAGTTATAACTTTGTAGTGGAAAAAAGCTGAGATAACGAAGAGGTCCGGCCAAAGTGGCTCACTGGGTCTGGTGGTGAAGGAGAGAGAGAGAGAAATAGAAGAGCCAAGGTGAGTCCTGGCCAAAACTGTTGGTTGCCTTCCGTGTTCCAGCGCAGTCCACAGAGAGAATCACAGAGTTAGGAAGTGGAGAATAAGGCCGGGAGCGGTGACTCACGCCTGTAATCCCACCATTTTGGGAGGCTGAGGTGAGAGGACTGCCCGAGTCCATGTGTTCGAGATCAGTTTGGGCAACGTGGCGAGATCTAATCTCTATGATAAATCAAAAAATTAGCTGAGTGTGGCAGCATGTGCCTGTAGTTCCAATTACTTGGAAGGCTGAGGTGGAAGGATCGCCTGAGCCCAGCAGGTTGAGGCTGTGGTGGCCATGAGCACGCCACTGCACTCCAACCTGGGTGAGACTCCAACTCAAACAAAAGTATTTAGTTAGTACAAAGCATGCTTGGTGGGGGTTACAAAACAATCATGACTACCCTGGTAAACCGGATCTGTCTCCTGTTAGTGATTAGAGGGTAAGTTAAAACAAAATGCTCAAGAAGTATGATAAACCTTAAAATGGCTGCTTTTTGGCTAAAGTTACTCCATCTTGGCGTTCCATCCTTTCAGTATGTTAGTTTCTGTTCCTCATGGGGAAGCTGGGTGTTCGCTCTGAAAGCTCCTGTGTATACATATTAAGTATATTTGTATGTCTTTTCTTATTTTAAAAAACCACCTTGTGCATTCTACATTTTTATTTTATTTTATTTTGAGTTGGAGTCTCACTCTTTCGCCCAGACTGGAGTGCAGTGGCCACTCCCGGCCACCGCAGCCTCGACCTGCTGGGCTCTGGAGATCCTTCCACCTCAGCCTTCCAAGCAGCTGGAACTACAGGCGCGCGCTACTAAGCCCGGCTAATTTTTTGATTTATTGTAGAGATGAGGTCTCGAACCCACGGACTCAGGCAATCCACTCACCTCAGCTTCCCAAGGCACGGGATTACAGGCTGAGTCACCAAGCCCAGCGCATTCTACATTTTTAAAAGATAAGTGAAATAATGTGGTTGGAGAAATAACTGACTTATTACCCATTGTTTTCATTAAAAACACCACCTGCTCTTGACTACTAGAGCCAGGGAACTCACCTCACCAGGCTGCCCAGGCCAGGGCAGTTTGTGGACAGAATACAGAGGCTGATGAATGCTGCTCCCCTGGGCCTGCCAAAGAGCAGCCTGCTGAGCTCCAGAGTTCCTGGCAGCACCCCCAGTCCTGGCAGGAGGGCTTCTCCAGCCTGATGGGAACGCCCAGGCTGCTTCCACAACAGGAACCAGCTGAAGCCTTACCCTGCAGGGAGCAGATTTTCCTCTGGCCCAGCCCTGGGGCCACCCAGCAGGACACTTCTGGTTTCTCCCAAGATCCCAACCAGCCTTGGACATCCAGAATGAGGCCAGAGGGATCCCAGATGCTCTCACATCTCCCTCACGGGGACCCGTCCCAGGCCTCGTGACTGGTGGCAGGCTCCTCTGTGTTAGGACACCGTTGAGTCCCCATTTAGGGTTAAACAGACCAAGGTTTATTATGGGGTGGGAGTGGGAATGCTGGTGGGACCCAACCTATGCTGTTTGTGAGCCTTGAAAAGGCAGGCAGGAATAAACAGGCTCCTCCTATCCCCCCACCGCAGTGGGTCCCTATCACCAGGGAACACGGCAGGGTGGAGGTGGAATGGAGAATGGGGTAGTGAGCCACCAGCCCACCCAGCTGCTTCCCCATCAGGAGACCAGAGCTGATGAGGGCTGTGGCCTGAAAGCGCTTCAACAACCACAAGGCACTAGGTGTCAGTGAGTCACTTTTATTCTACTTATTATTCTCCCGTGTTTATAAGGTGGGGGCACTTTCTTAAAAATGCTTCTCCTCAGCCAAAAGAACCTCCACACCTCTTACCCCCGGCAGTGGGCAGCTGACACATGTTCCCTTGCAGTGTGAAGGAAGGATGAGGTGGGCAGGCAGGGCTCCCCGAAGAGCTCCCCAGGCCAGCGCCACCAGCTTCCACCCAGCTCAGCCCATCAGCTTCTCCAAAAAAGGAACCCAAGCCCCTGGGCCCTCGGGGCCGGGTCTGCACCCTACTTTCCAGCCAGCTGCCTCCTCCCTCCTCCCTTATCCCCTTTGCTCCCCTTGCAAGCACCTCAGCCCCTCCCGCCTGGCTCCCTGTACCATCCCAAGGTGCTCTGAGGTTCGCCCTTCTAGCCTGTTGTCTACAAGGCCCAGGTTGCTCCCTGAGCTCACTCTGCCTGGCTCTGGTGCCACAGCCTAAGCCTGATGTGGTTAAGACCTCCCTCTTCCAGGTCCCCGTCTTGCCTCCCCAAGATGGGTGAATGAGCAGGGGAGAGGTGGCCTGTAGACCCCTCACAAGTACATCTTCATGGCCTCATGCGTTGTGGGGCAGTAGCGCGCGTGGAGCTGGGCCAGGAGCGCCTTGGATGTGGCCTTGAGGCGTGTGCCCTGGCTCTTCTTGTTCCACACATGGACAGCGTAGGTGGCATTGAGTAGCCGGGGCAGCTCCTTGGGACTGATGTCCTCGAAGTACTTCTTCCAGTCCTGCCAGGGGATGGGATAGAAGGCCTCACGAGGCAGGGTGGTGACGCCACGGCAGGTGTGGCTCTCCCCCAGGCTGCGGATGGAGCACCACTTCTTGAAGACCCGCGTGAGCAGCTGAGGGCCCTGGTGGCCCCAGATCCAGCCGTTGTAGTGGGCCACGAAGTCCCGCATGCACAGTGCCATGAACTCATGCCGGCGCTCAAAGGCCAGGAAGGCGCCGTTGAGGACATAGCGGGACTGGGTGCCCAGCACATTGGTCAGGTTCCTCAGATTCCTGAGGACAATGAAGTCCGTGTCCAGGTAGATGCCACCGAACTTCCACATGAGTGCGATTCTGGAGGCATCCGAGAGCACCGGCAGCCGGTAGGGCTCCCAGCGCCCCGGCACAGCCGTGTACCAGGCTGCCAGGGGTGTGTCCCGGAACAACTCCTGAAGGTCAAGTGGCAGCATCTGGACATTGGGGAAGCAGCCCAGGAGCGAGATGCCCAGGTGTCGGGGCAGGGAGGCGTTGCCTCCAGGCAGTCCCTTCATCAGGACCACCACCCGGGACTCAGGGTGAGTCCTGGCGGCTGACTCCACTGAGCACATGAACAGAAAGTTGGGGTTGGTCCGGTCCGAAG
>NW_007113542.1:6153-13633 GCF_000164805.1 Carlito syrichta | reverse complement strand
GCCTGGAGCGGGAGTGTTGGGGGACAGGGTGGAGGGGGCTAGAGGGGGGCAGGGGATGTCAGCAGGCAGATTATAGAGCTGCCCTTGCCCCTTAGGCTCTCCCACAATGTGCCAGTAGATCATGATGGAGACAAAGAATGTGAACTTGAAGCCGATGATGAACAGGGTGCACACGCGCTGCCTCAGGGCACCCCGGAGCAGCCACAACAGGAGGTCGGGGGGCTTGGACATGGTCTCCCCAGATCACGCCAGGACTCTCCAGCAGGAACTGGCTGGTCTGCAAAAGATAAGCACCACCATTCAGGCAGGACACAAGAAAAATGCTTGCTGGGAACACCCACCAACCAACACCAGCCTCTAAAGCCCACAGGCTCTGGGGTCAGGTGGGCCTGGGCTTGAACTCTGGCCTGCTGGCTGCTCACCTGTAAAATGGGAGTACAGTGGGTCCTGGGCTGAGGTCTGAGCAGGGACCCTCTCACCACCTGTAACATACCCGTGAGCTCCCCAAGGACTGGGCCAGTACCACCCAGAATGTGCAGCCATCATGGGCCCAGGCCAGGATCTGGTCCGTGCAAGGACTGTCTATACAAGTGATGGCTTTGCCACGTGGCACACAGGGCGCCCTGCCTGGCAAGGCCCAGCCCCTTGCCTGTTGGGGCTCACGGCCTGGAATTTGAGATCCAGCTTATATACCCCATGCACCAGACCTGGGGTTCATCTGAGGGCAGGCCACTATATAGCCTTGGGGACTTTAGATACGAAGCCTGGGTCTCCGGCAAGCCTGGTAGGGCGAGCTCACCCACAGCAGGACACACAGACTTTTGCATCCCAGAGCCCCCTCCCAGACATGACGGCATCTACTGGCCCTCTGACTGCCCCAGTCCTGGCCCTGGGCTGTGCTTCTCATAGACACAAGTCTGGAGTGGAAAAGGGACAGGCAGGATGTGCCGTAGTCCATGACCTTGACTAGTACTGTTATCCTTAGACCCTCATTCTCCCGGTGGGGTCCACTTGGTCAGTGGCCAAGAACATTCCTTGGTGTCCTGCAGGTGGCTGGGGGAACAAGACAGGCTTGGGCCCTGTCCCTAGGTGTGGGACTGCATGAATGCTGAGGAGGCACGGGACCCCAGCTCTGCCTGAACTGGTTTGAGACCTGGGGCAAGTCACTGATCTCTGTAAGCTTCAGTCTTCCCACCTGCAGGACAGGAATAGTGGAACCCACTAAAGGGTGATATCCATCCACTAATAATGCAATAAATATTGACTGCCCATCCTGGACACGTCCAGTGACTTTCTCAGTATCTCACACATAACTTGTGTAGCCCTTACCACCACCTGACGGGCCCCACCTTACCGATGAGGAAACAGAGACACAGTGGAGTGTGTACCTCCTGTAGAGTTCCACAGTCAGCAAGTGGCAGGACAAGAGTCAGAACCCAGGCCTCCAGGCTCGAGGCCTCTCGCCACTGCATCACTCTGCCTGGAAGAGAGGTGGCCAGCAAATGTACCCAGAGCACTGGAGGAACTCAGCGCACATTGACTTGAACTATATCTACTTGAACTATACTACTATCCTAAACTGGGC
The DNA here is from genome assembly GCF_000164805.1 of Carlito syrichta. Classification (NCBI taxonomy): domain Eukaryota; kingdom Metazoa; phylum Chordata; class Mammalia; order Primates; family Tarsiidae; genus Carlito; species Carlito syrichta. The sequence continues at coordinate 12,048 of NW_007113542.1, read as the reverse complement.
TCAGTGGCTCAGCCTGTAATCCCGCACTTTGGGAAGCTGAGGTGAGTGGACTGCCTGAGCCCGTGGGTTCAAGACCCGCCTGGGCAACTTGGCGAGACCTCATCACTACAATAAATCAAAAAATTAGCCAGGCGTGGTAGCGCATGCCTGTAGTTCCAGCTACTGGAAGGCTGAGGCAGAAGGATCACCGGAGTCCAGCAGGTCGAGGCTGCGGTGACCAGGAGCGGCCACTGCACTCCAGTCTGGGTGGCAGAGTGAGACTCCAACTCAAAACAAAAAACAAAAAACAAAAACAGTTATCCTACCACAATGAACCCTGCCATATTCACACCCCCTTTTGCCTTCAGCATCCCTGGGGGTAGTTGCATCATTTCTATTTTAGGAGTCAGGAAACTTGGGCACAAAGAGGCTGAGGAACTGGGCACAGCCAGGGCACTAAGGAGAGCTGGGAGTCAATCTCCTCCACAGGACAGGGGAAACTTTCAGTGGCGATCTCATACAGAGCTGGGAACATGGGGCTTGAGTAGTTGGGCTGGGCCCTCCCTGGGGTAGAGGGCAGGAAACCTCGATGATGTCACTGGCTGGTAACTGACCAGCCTGGGCAGCCCATTGCAGAGAGGTGGGGATCCTGGTAGACTGCAGGCCTCCTGTAGACACTCCTGGGCTCAGCAGCCCACCTCCTCTGCTTGCACGAACATGGCCCTTCCACGCACTTGCAGTGCCTGCAGATCCATCTGCAAAAGATACGAGAAGAAAGATGAGGCGGGCTGCTGGCTCTCAGAGACTTTAGCTCCCCTGGCCACATGGGCAGGTGGAGCCAGGGCTCATTTGTTCACTGACACATGCATCAGCTCAGCCCCTCAAATAGCATCAGGCCCTGCAGTGGTGCTGGCCCTGGTGGGGGACTATTTGGAAACAGATAAGGACAATATCATTCATGGTGACTGGCAACTCCCTAGGTAGCTTCTTGGGGGAAGTGACACCTGGCTGAGCACCAGGGATGAATCAGATGGAGAAAGCAGTGGTGGCTCTGGACCTCAGTAAGTGCCATGGAGGCAGGTGTCCAGTGTGTGCCTGTACCTTCTCTCCCCAGCACCCAGCTCAGCACCCAGCACTCAGTAGGCACAGGGGAGACTCATTCACTTGCTCACTGACCCACTCACTTGGCAGCTGGAGAGACACTTTAAATAAAAGTTGCCAGTCAGGCGCGCTGGCTCACGCCTGTAATCCTAGCACTTTAGGAGGCAGAGATGAGAGGACTGCCTGAGCCCAAGGGTTTGAAACCAGCCTGGGCAACATGTCGAGACCTTGTCTCTACAATAAATCAAAAAATTAGCTGGGCGTGGTGATGCACACCTGTAGTTCCAGTTACTTGGAAGGCTGAGGAGGAAGGATCAACTGAGCCCAAAGGGTTGAGGCTGTGGTGTCCCTGAGCATGCCACTGCACTCCAAGCTGGGTGACAGAGTGAGACTCTGACTCAAAAAAAAAAAAAAATGTTGCTGGGCATGGTGGCTCATGCCTATAATACCAGCATTTTGGGAGGCGGAGGTGAGCGGATTGCCTGAGCCCAGGGGTTCAAGACCGGCCTGGGCAACTTGGTGAGACCTCATCACTACAATAAATCAAAAAATTAGCTGGGTGTGGTGGCATGCACCTGTAGTTCCAGCTACTTGGAAGGCTGAGGTGGAAGGATCACCTTAACCTAGCAGGTTGAGGCTGCCGAGACTGTGAGCAAGCCACTGCCCTCCAGCTTGGGTGACAGAATGAGACGTCTACTCAATAAACAAATAAATACATACATAAAATAAGTTTTAGGTCAGGCACAGTGACTCACTGGGAGGCAGAGGTAAGAAAATTGCCTGAGTCCTGGTCTCTACAATAAATCAAAAAATTGTGTGGTGGCGTGCACCTGTAGTTCCAGCTACTTAGAAGGCTGAGGCGAAAGGATCACTGAGCCCAGCAGGTCGAGGCTGTGGTGGCTGTGATCAAGCCATTGAACTCTAGCCTAGGTGAAAGAGTGAGAACCCGACTCAAAAAAAAAAAAAAATCACCAGGGCAACTTCTCAGCACCCTAAAATTCCAACCACTTTATTGTTACCTTTAGTTTATTTTCCCTTGCACTTATTCTAACACTCTGTACATTTCACTTATTTGTTTTGGTTATTGATTTGGAACACAGCCCATGAGGTGTGTTTTGTGTTTTGTTTAGCAACTAGAACAGCAGAAGAGTGCCAGGCTCTTGGCATGTAGTCGATAAATAGTGAGTGAGTGAATCAATGAATGAACCAGGAAGTAAATCAACAAATGATCAGTGGGTGAATTAATGAATCAACGAATGAGTGAGTTAATAAGTGAGTGAGCAATTCAGTGAGTGGCCAGTAAGTAAGAGTGAATCAACGAGCAGGTAATTGACTGACCACGTGAGCCACTTAGCCAGTGAACGAGAAAAGATGGGGTTGAGTGAGCTGCCTGGAATCCCCCAGGGAGGTTGTGAATGACAGCTATGGTGTAAACCAAGACTTTGTGTCCCCCACCCCAGTCTTTCTCCAGCAAAGAGAGGGGCTGTTTTGGTCCTGAGTATTTTTAACCTGCTGTGAACAACATGGATGGTTGCTCAGCTAGCCACAGAGTGAGCCCCTGGCTGCTTGGGGGGTCCCATAGTGCTGACTGCCTTGTGATCAGACTGGGGTGGGGTCTGGACCCACTGGGAGGGGGAGCAGGAGATGTCACTTGAACCCACATGTGACCACAGCTGGGGGTGCCAGACGTGGGCCACGCCATATTTGGTGTCAGAACCCAAGATCCAAGAATAGAAACTGTGTATGGGGCCAAGTTGGCCACAGCCCAATACCCGAGTGACCTCAGGCCCAAAGCATGCTCCTGGCCCCCCTGGATGGGTCTCACAGCTGCAGCTCCTGTCCTGGCTTCTGTCAGCAGAGCCTGGCACATCCCTGCTGCCTTCTCCTGTCTCTGGGTTCACCGTTTCCCACCCTGTCACTGGGGAGACATTCCCAGTTAGCATGCTAACTGTAGTCCCTCTCCTATTTGAAGCCCTTCCGTGGCTCCCATCACCAGGATGCCCCATGATTCATCTCAGGCAGGGCGGTGGAGACAGCTAGCCAAAGGCCAGACAAGACTCCTACTGGCCAGGCTCCTGGCACCAGCTCTGCAGGTCCCACTCAGGCAACGGCAACACCAGCACCTTGTTTGTTCTTCACTCTGTCCTAAGGGACAGGGGCTAGTCTGTCACACTCATTCTAGCCTGGGGCTTGCGCAGGACCAGGCAGACTGGAGCTCAACAAACACTGAGGAGAGGAGGAAGGAATCTCAGGGGAGAGCCGGAGCTATTTCCACTCTTCCCAGGGTCTTGGGGTCTCAGGGCCAGACTAGGAGGGCCCGGGAACTGGAACTTGAAGAGCAAAGCCAGGGCCAGTGACGGGAAACCCAGGAGCTCTTTTAGAGGTGCATTGTGGGGAGAAGCAGAGAACCCAGTAATGGCTGAGAGGGACCCCACGCGTCAGTGTTTGTTGCTGGATTCTGCCAGGGTTTCCAAGACCCCAGACAAGGCCAGAGGGTGGGGCAACCTCTGCCGGCCTGGACCCCAGACCCCCGAGGTAGCAAGATGAACCTACAGAAAATGAGGGGGAAGGTTCACACCAAACCCAAGGCAGGGGCCACCTCTGGAAATAGGACCAGAATTGAAGACTGTGGTCTAGGGGCATGTCAGCTGGATCCATAAAGGATGTTTTGCTTTCACCAAGAAAATGTATCCATTTATTTGTGGTGTCCCCGAGTATGCCACTGCACTCCAAGCTGGATTACAGAAAACAATGACAGCAAATTTTGCAGATGCTACTTATGTGACAGCATACTGGAGCCAGGGCTTGGACTTTTTGAGTTCCATCTCCTCCAATGACTGCCAGTCAGCTAGTTTGACATCCTTCTCCTTAGTTTCTCCACTTTTTGTAGTGCTTTGCTTTTGAGTCAAGGTCTCACTCTGTTGTACTGGCTGGAGTGCAGCGACACAATCATGACTCACTGAAACCTCCACTTCATGGACTCAGGTGATCCTCTTGCCTCAGCCTCTCCAGTAGTTGGCACTACAGGTGTGCACCGCAGTAAAAATATATAAAAATAAAAAAATTTAATTTTTTAATTTCTTATATTTTTACTTTATTTTTATTTTTTTGAGTTGGAGTCTCACTCCATCGCCCAGACTGGATTGCAGTGGCACACTCATGGCTATCCCAGTGTCGACCTGCTGGGCTCCGGCTATCCTTCAGCCTCAGCCTTCCAAGTAACAGGAACTACAAACACGCACTTCCTTGCCCAGCTAATGTTTTTGATTTATTGTAGAGACGAGGTCTCGCCAAGTTGCCCAGGCTGGTCTTAAACCCACTGGCTCAGGCAATCCACTTGCCTCAGCCTCCCAAAGTGCTGGGATTGCAGGCTGAGCCACCCAGGCTGGAGTACAGTAGCATGCTCATGGCCACCACAGCCTTGACCTGTTGAACTGAGGTGATCCTTCCTTCTCAGCCTTCCAAGTAGACAGAACTACCACGCCAGGCTAATTTATTGTAGAGATGCGGTCTCGCCAAGTTGCCTGGGCTGGTCTTGGACCTGTGGACTCAGGCAATCCTCTCACCTTGGCCTCCCAAAGTGCTGGGATTATAGGTGTGTGCCACCATGCCTGGCCTGGTAATTTTTAGAAAGATTTTTCTTTTCTTTTTTTTTTTTTTGAGTCGGAGTCTCACTCTGTCGCCCAGACTGGAGTGCAGTGGCCACTCCCAGCCACCGCAGCCTCGAACTGCTGGGCTCCGGTAATCCTTCTGCCTCAGCCTTCCCAGTAGCCGGAATTACAGGCATGAGCTACCACGCCCGGCTGATTTTTTGATTTATTGTGGAGATGAGGTCTCGCTGCCAAGGCAGGTCTCGAACCTACAGGCTCAGGCAATTCACTCACCTCAGCCTCCCAAAGGCGTGGGATTACAGGCTGAGCCACAGAGCCCGGCTAGAAAGTTTTTCTAGAAATGGGGTCTCCCTATGTTGCCTAGGCTGATCTTGAATTCCTGGGCTCAAGCAGTCCTCCAGCTGTGATCTCCCAAAGTGCTGAGATTACAGGCGTGAGCCACTGTGCCCAGCCACATGGGAATAAATTATGATGCTCTTGGAGTGCCATGAGGGGATTCTTGTGAGATGCCTGGTGAACAGTGGACACGCAAAAGGCATTAGTTCAAATCGTAAGTCACACACACAACAGGGCAGACCTTCCACTCCCACATGGCTTAGAAGGTGCCAGAGAGGCTGATGACATGCTTGCCGAGAGAGGACACCTCCAGGACCAAGCACAAGGGCAGAGTACTATGTTCAGGAGACACAGACTATTCCAAAGGGGAGACAACCTGGTTTAACCTCTCACTTTAGAGTGAGGACATTGAGGCTTAGTGATGGGAGAGATGCCCCAAACACATACAGAGAATCAGCAGCAAAGGCAAGACTCGAACTCAGTTCTCAAACCAGCACGAGGGTGACTGGATGTCACGGAGCTGTCATGTGACTGGTGGGAGACAACGGCAGAGGTGCCCTCCCTCCCTGAATCGGAGAACATGCAAAAACCCAAGAGGAAATGAGAGCCTAAAAGTAAACAATCAAACCTAATGACTTTCATTTTTTTAGAGATGGAGCCTTGCTATGTTGCCCAGGCTGGTCTAGAACTCCTGGGCTCAAGTGATCCTCCCAAAGTGATGGGATTACAGATATGAGCCACCATGCTAGATGCCCCCTCCATGAAGTTCAATTAATCCACCAATGTCTCCTGCCCCTACTTCAGTGTCTTCTTCCTCTTTTCTCTCTCCAGGGTTTTCCGCCCCTCCCTCCCCCTCCTCTCTCCCTCC
>NW_007113542.1:2178-6060 GCF_000164805.1 Carlito syrichta | reverse complement strand
GGTGGCTCAGCCTATAATCCCAGCACTTTGGGAGGCTGAGGTAAGTGGATTGCCTGAGCCTGCAGGTTCGAGACCCGCCTGGGCAACTTGGTGAGGCCTCATCTCTACAATAAATCAAAAACTAGCCGGGCGTGGTAGCACGCGCCTGTAGTTCCAGCTACTTGGAAGGCTTAGGCGGAAGGATCGCTGGAGCCCAGCAGGTTGAGGCTGCGGTGACCGGGAGTAGCCACTGCACTCCAGTCTGGGTGACAGAGTGAGACTCCGACTTAAAAAAAAAAAAAAAAAGACTGAAGGGACCTAGATGGGCAGCTGCTGTCAAGGACTGTTCCCCCCACGCAAGGAAGGCGTCCCCCCAGCCAGGGGGATGACCTCTGTGCCCTCAACAGGCACTGGAGCCCCCAAGCCATAAGAGGAGATCTGGACTCCCTGGGGCCGGGAGGCTTGGGGTTAGGGATGACACAGGGTCAGGAGCCCTAGTGGAGACAGAGGAGGTAGGGGAGCCCCTGGTGCCTCCACTTGGTGAGGATGCATCTAGCAGAGTCAGCAGATTCTGGCTCAAATAGCTGGGGTCAGTGCGACGTCTCAGTTCAGCCTGACCACCCAGCAAGGGGTGCAGGCATTACTCCACCAACTCCAGCCCCTGCTCCTCTGTTCGACTTTCAGAAAAGGTAAGAGACATATCCAAGGGGCCACAGTGGCACTGGGGCTGTGGTGGGCATCTCGGTGAGGACTGTTGACTACAGTAGCCCTGCTCCCCTGAGCTGCTGTGTTGACTGGAATGTGTTATCCTAGTGTGTGTGTGTGTGTGTGTGTGTGTGTGTGTGTGCGTGCGTGTGCGCGCGCGCGCACGCACAGAGTCCAGACCAGTAGACCAGTCTTGGAAAAGTGTACATTGAATGAGTAAAGAGAAAGTGGTTTTGTTTGTGTGTCTGCTTGTTTTTGAGACAGTGTCTCACTGTCATCTGGGCTGGAGTGCAGTGGCAGGATCATGACTCACCGTGGCCTCAACCTCCTGGGCTCAGGCAATCCTTCTGCCTTAGCCTGAGTAGATGGGACACAGGCATGCGCCAGCCACCATGCCCGGTTAATTATTTTTGTAGAGACGAGGTCTCTCAATGTTGCCTAGGCTGGTCTCGAATTCCTAGGCTCAGGCACTTCTCCCTCCTCGGCCTCCCAAAGTGCTGGATTACAGGTGTGAGCCTAAGTGTTTCAGAAACCCTGAAAGCGCTGAACTATGAAGCTGTCCTTGGCCCAATCTCACCAGCAAGGTCAGGAAGTCTGACTTGTTGTGTGACCTTAGGTAAGTCACTTTCCTTTTCTGGGCCTCAGATTCCTTTCTGCAGGAAACCAGGACAAACCAAATGTTCTAACCTTGGGGACATAAGCACACATTGTTGCTCTATCCCAAGTGAGAAGTGAACACCTGAGCAGATACCTACGACTCAAAGAACCTTGAGGAACCTGGGGAAGGTCACAGAGCCAGGAAATAGCATGGAGTAGAGAATTCAAATCCAGGTCCCTCCTGAGAGCTTCTGGACCTGCTGCTGGTGGGCAGTGTGACCTTGGACCCACCTCTACTCTTGTTCCTTGGGCCTTAGTTGCTTTGTCTATAACCATGGGGTGAGGGGAGGGTGCAGGTGTGGTAGCTCAGTGCCTGTAATTTCAGCACTTTGGGAAGTGGAGGTGAGAGGAATGCCTGAAGCCAGAGGTTCAAGACCAACCTGAGCAACTTGGCAAGACCTCATCTCTACAATAAAAATCAAAAAAATAGCAAGGCATGGTGGTACATGCCTCTAGTTCCAGCTACTTGAAAGACTGAGGTAGAAGAATCACCTGAGACCAGTAGGTCAAAGCTGCGGTGGCCGTGAATGTGCCACTGCACTCCAGCCTGGGTTACAGAGTGAGACTTCAACTCAAAAAAAGAAAGAAAGAAAGAAAGAAAAAATGAGGGGAGAAGTGGGCTCCTTGCTCCTGAAAATCAGACCCTCGCTGTGACGAACCAACACCCAGAACTTCCAAACTCTGCTTGCAGGGTCCAGTGTCCTGTTCCCCAACTCTTCACCCCCACCATCTTTCAGGGCATAAATAAATGTATTATTTTTACCCAAGAAGCAAGAGTGAGTGTTATTAGAAGGAAAGGAGGTTCAAAGTGTTCTCCCTCCCAAGCCTTGAAGGTACTCTGACGCCAGAAATCAAGCAGGCAGTAGCTTGCCCTTTGAGTAGATATTAAACCAAAAACCGAGGGGTGGGAAACTTCTGCTCCCATAGGAATAAGCCAGCAATTTAGTTCTGAATTGTCCTTCTCTATGAATCATACAGACTAATATGGGGAAAGAAAAAAATGAATGAGAAGCTACAGCTTTAGGGAACCTAAGGGGCAGGGAATCCCACCAACTCCCAACCAACTCCCACGTCCAAGTGTAGCCCAAAGCACCTGCAACCAGCAGGTACGGCAGTGAGGTGGGCAGGGGACCCAAGAGTGTTAGTCCCCAGAAAATGTCACTTCTCAAAGGGGAACAGTAGAAGGCAGGTGCCTCCTGAACCAAGTCAGGTTCTGGGAGATGAAAGTGAAGTGGATACAGACAATGGCCATATATTTTTTATTTTTATTTTATGGTTTTGAGTTGGCATCTCACTCGTTGCCTAGGCTGGAGTGCAGCAGCACGCTTATGGCCACCGCAGCCTCGACCTGCTGGACTCAGGCAATTCTTCCGCCACAGCCTTTCAAGTAGCTGGAACTACAGGCGTGTGCCACCACGCCTGGTTAATTTTTTTTTTTTTTGAGTTGGAGTCTCACTCTGTCACCCAGACTGGAGTGCAGTGGCCGCCCCCGGCCCGCAGCCACGACCTGCTGGGCTCCAGTGATCCTTCCACCTCAGCATTCCAAGTAGCCAGAATTACAGGCATGCACTACCACACCTGGCTGATTTTTTTATTTATTGTCGAGACCCGCTTGCTGCCCAGGCGAGTCTCGAACCCGCGGGCTCAGGTAATCCACTCACTAATTTTTTTGATTTACTGTAGAGACGAGGTCTTGCCACATTGCCTAGGCTGGTCTCGAACCCCTGGTTTTAGGTAATCCTCTCCCCTCCACCTCCCAAAGTGCTGGGATTACAAGTGTGAGCCACCGTGCCCAGCAACAACCATATCTTAAAAGCATGATCCATTACATAGCTACAAAGGAGGGAGTCTTTCAGCAGAGAAACCTGGAAAACTACTCTGGCCTATTTCCCAGTTTCCACCAAAACCTCCTATTCATTGCTATTCCAGGAAAATGCAACAAACTTGAATATGGAAAAAATTTAGAGGAATAAAAAAAAGTGGGGGGTGGAGAAAGGAGCATTAATACTCCCTTATACATAAAGAAAATTCACCATAGTAATATTGTCACAAGGCTGGGCATGGTGGCTGGTTCATGCCTGTAATCCCAGTACCTTAGGAGGCTGAGGTGGCAGGACATCTTTAACCCAGGAGGCAGAGTTTGAGATTAGCCTGGGCAATATACTGAGACAAGAAAGAAAGAAAGAGAGGGAGAGGGAGAGGGAGAGGGAGAGGGAGAGGGAGAGAAGAGAGAATATGAGAGAGAGAAAAGAGAATATGAGAGAGAGAAAAGAGAAGAGAAGAGAGAATATGAGAGAGAGAGAGAGAAAGAGAGAGAGAGAGAGAGAGAGAGAAAGAGAGAGAGAGAGTGAGAGAGAGGGAGAGGGAGAGAGAAGAGAAGAGAGAATATGAGAGAGAGAAAAGAGAAGAGAAGAGAGAATATGAGAGAGAGAGAAAGAGAAAGAGAGAGAGAGAGAGAGAAAGAGAGAGAGAGAGTGAGAGAGAGGGAGAGGGAGAGAGAGAGAGAGAGAGAGAGAGAGAGGGAGAGGGAGAGGGAGAGGG
>NW_007113542.1:0-573 GCF_000164805.1 Carlito syrichta | reverse complement strand
AGCTACTTGGAAGACTGAGGCGGAAGGATCACCTGAGCCCAGCAGGTCAAGGCTGTGGTGGCCATGAGCAATGTGCCACCGCACTCAAGCCTGAGTGAGACTCTGACTCAAAAAAAAAAAAAAGAATAGATCACATGGTGAAATAATATCCTCCTACCACAGACATAAATACATACACACATGACAAAGTAAAGACCAAATAAATCTGTCATATCAATAAACCTAAGTAGGTTTCACTCACTGATCTTTTTTTCTTTTCATGAGTCAGGGTTTCACTCTACTGCCTAAGCTAGACTGCAGTGGCATGACCATGGCTCACCAGAGCCTTGACTTCCTGTGCTCAGGCAATTCTTCTGCTTCAGCCTCCCACATAGCTGGGATGACAGGCGTGTGCCAGCACACCTAGCTAACTTTTTTATTTTCTTCTTATTTTTTGTAGAAACAGGGTCTTACTATGTTGCCTAGCCTGGTCTTAAACTCCTTGGCTTAAGCAATCCTTCTGTGTTGGCTGATATTACAGGAGTGAACCACCACACCCAGTCAATTCACTGATCTTTTTTTTTTTTTTTTTTT
>NW_007113541.1:0-573 GCF_000164805.1 Carlito syrichta | reverse complement strand
CTGGACTCCGGCGATCTTTCCGCCTCAGCCTTCCAAGTAGCCGGAACTACAGGTGTGCGCTACCATGCCCAGCTAATTTTTTATTTATTGGAGAGATGAGGTTTCGCCAGGTTGCCCGGGCTGGTCTTGAACCCACAGGCCCAGGTAATCCACTCACCTCGGCCTCTCAAAGCGCGAGATTACAGGCTGAGCCACCAAGCACGGCCGTGTTTTCATTTTTTAAAACTATTTTCTTTAAAAATTGTTTTAGCCGGGCGTGGTGACTCACTTCTAAAATCCCAGCACTTTGGGAGGCTGAGGTGAGAGGACTGCCTTAGCCCACGGGTTCAAGACCAGCCTGGGCAACTTAGTCAGACCTCATCTCTACAGTAAATCAAAAAACTAACCAGGCGTGATGGTGCATACCTGTAGCTCCAGCTACTTGCAAGGCTGAGGCGGAAGGATCATCTGAACCCAGCAGGTCAAGGCTGTGGAGGCCAGGAGTGTGCCACTGCCCTCCAGCCTGGGAACAGAGTGAGACTCCAACTCAAAAGAAAAAGTTGTTTTAGAAACAGGTCCTTTTTTTTTTTTTTT
>NW_007113540.1:0-574 GCF_000164805.1 Carlito syrichta | reverse complement strand
TCCTCACCATTCCATTTCATTCAAATCCATTTCATTCCTTTTGATTCCATTCCATTCCATTCCATTCCTTTCCATTCCATTCCATTCCAATCCTCTCCATTCCATGTCGTTCCATTCCATTCCATTCTAATCTACTCTTTCCTTTCCATAACTTTCCTATCCATTCTTTTCCATTCCATTCTAATCCATTCCATTTCACTCCATTCCATTCCATTCCTTTACATTCCATTCCTCTCCACTTCATTCTTTCCCTTTATTAATATTCCAATTCTTTCCATTCCATTCATCTTGATTCCATTCCTTTAAATTCCATTCCATTCCATTCGTTTTCATTTCTCTCCATTCCATTCCATTCCGTTCCACTCCACTCCATTCCATTACAATCAATTCCATTCCATTCTATTTCTTTTCTCTCCATTTCATTGCATTCCATTCTGTTCCATTCCATTCCTCTCCGTTCCATTCCATTCCTGTAAATTCCATTCCATTCCAATCCATTCCTCGCCATTCCATTCCATTCCCTTCCTTTCCATTCCATTCCATTCCATTCCATTCCACTCTACTCCATTCCTTT
>NW_007113539.1:0-574 GCF_000164805.1 Carlito syrichta | reverse complement strand
CCTTTCTCAGATCTAGGAGAGATTAACTGAGAGTCTGACATCTTTAAAAGTCTGAAAAGAGACATTTACCATCTATTTTCTCTGAGTGTTGCTACCTTCATCTACATAACAAAGTTCTTGGCCCCCACAGCCCCCTTATCTTAACTCAAACATTCCTTCTGTTGACTCTAGGTCTTGAGACAATTCATTCATGTAACCAAGAACCACTTGTATCCCTAAATCTATTGAAAAAAAAAAAATCACTAAAACCCACCTATGTCTTGCAAGTTCCTGTTCTGCCTCTTTGGACCAAACCAGTGTTACCATTTATATATTGATATATGTATGTTTTTACCTACAAAAAGGTGAAAAACCAAAATGGAGTAATTTTAGCCATAGTGACAGCCATTTCAACACTGCTTAGCTTTGCCATGCTTTCTCAGAAACACACGGATTTCCAAAGGTGTAGTTTCCTGACAATCACTTCTCTTTTTTTTTTTGAGTTGGAATTTCACTCTGTCATCCTTCTGCCTCAGCCTTCCAAGGACCCAGAACTACAGGTGTGCACTACCACACTCGGCTAATTCTTAAATTT
>NW_007113538.1:32240-45239 GCF_000164805.1 Carlito syrichta | reverse complement strand
GGAAAGAAGGGGGGGCGGGGGGACACGGATGGCTGAGTCGGGAGCAGATTCGAGAGCGGAGGGGGAAGACGCGTGGATGTGTGAGTGGACAACAAGCTGGGAGGGCGGTGGGGCCACAGTGGGAGGGTGTCGGGTGGTGGCTGCTGCTTAGGCGCGGGTGGTGCACAGAACACGGAATGTGGTCGCCACCTTGGAAATAACGGGGAGGCTCCACCGTCACGGGCCACAGAACTCTGTGTAGGGCACAGCTTGGGCCTCAAGCCACAGACGACGACACACAGGCCCAGAGTCCCCCCAGAAGGTCAGCGGTCGCCGCCCCCGGTCCCCGCCGCCCCAGCAGGAAGAGGCAGCCCCCACCTCTCCGCGGTGCGGCCGCAGGCTCCGGAGGCTGGCGGACCTCGGGCACGATGAGGGGCTCCTCGCCCTCACAGCAGGACAGCATGACGTGGTTGCAGGGGTAGCCCAGGTTGGGGTTGGACTCGCACGACTGGCCCTCGGCCCGCACGCGGAGGCCCAGGCCACAGCAGTCACAGCATTGCTGGAGGGAGAGACGCGGCCATCACCACCCATTTTCCGGTGGTCCCCGAGCCCTCCAGCCCGCGGCCAGGCTCGGGGAGGGGCTGACAAGCGGGGACAGTTGACTGTGATGGTGTCTCTTCTGCCAGGCTGTGTGTTCCCCAAAAACAGAGGGGTCATCAGCCTCTGCTCCCCCGGTCTGGCACAGGGCAGGGCTAATGCCAATGGCCTTTTGTGGAAGGGACTCCAAATTACCACACCCATCATCCCCCTGTCTTTACCAGTGGACCCCAATTCTATTCAGGTCCGCTGAAAGGCCGCCTCGCCCAGGGGACCTTACAGATAGAGGTTGATTTGCCGGGCAAAGCTTTCAGGGGAGTTCTTTGGTTTTCGTTTGTAACTGGGGCTGATTCAACTCAGAAATATATCCTCTTTGCTCCCCCCTTTCTCCTTCTTGGAGCACATATATGATGGCTGGAGCTCTCGCAGCCATCCTGAGCCATAAGTGAGCCTGAAGATAGAAGTTACAAGCTACTAAGAGGATTAAACAAGCAGAAGCCTGGGTCCCTGAGGATGAAGCTCCACCCTATCCCAGATGGCCCATTTCCCAAAACAAACTTGGTGAAACCAGTTTAAAACACAGTGGTAGACTGCTTGCAATTGTCGCCCCAGTAACTCACTCTTCTCTGCGTTCAGTGTGTTTGCGATATGATATTGCAGAGGTTTCTGTAAAGAGGGGGAACGCATTTCCAAGCCTCCTGGCGGTGCCCTATGACCTGCTGTGGCCAAGAGAATGAGACAGACATGACAGTGGCCCAGCTTTTAGCTAGGCCTTGGAAGGCCTGGAATAGCTCTATCTCCTTTCTTAGAAGCAAGTACAGCCCCTGACCGAACAAGCCCACACGCACCCGCTGCGGGCGAAGAGGGCATGGGGCGGTCATCGCAGACGGGGCTACCCTAGGTCATCCGGCCCAGCGGGACCATCAGCGGGCCCAGCTAGGATCAGCGGAGCGGGCCCGGGTCGACAGAAGTGCTTGGCCACCCCACCGTTGTGCACTAAGCCCGCAAGGAGCCACTAAGCACGGACGGCGTGTTGCCCAGCAATGGCCAGCCAATACTCTCACGGGGTGGCTCGCGGGGTTGGACACGTGGGCTCTCCGAAGGCCCCATGTACTTCACAAAAACGCAGTGTGAGTTATCGCTGATGTCCACCACGAGGCCACGAGACGGGGGTTACTGTCTCCATCTTGTCGACAGAGACGCGGAGGCTCGGAGAGGAGAACGGGCCCGGGGCCGAGCACAGAGACAGGGAGGGGGGCCAGACTCGCGTCACCCAGTCTTCTCACTCATACCAGTTCTAAGGAAACACAGGCTCCGGCGGGACAGAAACCGAAGTCAGAACCTCTCCCGCCACCACGACCCCAAGGCCTCTGCCACGGTCACCCGGGCATGAGAAACCGAGGGCTTCTCCGACCCTTCCTCTCTTCTGGCCACCCCGGAGGAGGCCCCTTCGGCAACGTGTCCCGACTCTGTCCCGCTGGCCTGGTCCGCGCTCACCCTCTGCCGCTTTCCACCCCGATGTCTGTTTCCCTTTCCTCCTCGTTTTCAGTTCTTCCCTCCCAGAGTAAAGGCTTCATTGCCCAGGCACCCTTGCAGCTGGGTGTGGCCACCACACTCCGTTCTAACGCCCTCTGGGCAGAAGTACAGTCCGCCCTCAGAGAAGGCAGACCTCGCACCCGCGTTCATAGCGGCATTATTCACAACGGCCTGAAGGTGGATGCAAGCCAAGGGTCCAGGGGATGAGGGGTCAGCCGGGTGAGGTCTGTACACACAGCGGAAGACCCTCCGTCCTTGGAAGGGAATTCCGATGCACGCTGCCACGGGGAAGAAGCTTGAGGACATCACGCTAAGGGCAACAACCAAGCACGACGGACAAACCCCGTAGGATTCCACGTCTGCAGGGTCCCTAGAGCAGCCAGACTCATGGAGACAGGAAGTGGAATGGCGGGCGCTGGGGCTGGGGAGGAGCCAGTGGGGAGCTCGTGTTGAATAATGCAGAGTTTCGCTTTGGAAGATGAAACGTTCTGAGGCGGAAGGTGGTGACGGTTGCACAGCAGCGTGGGTGTGCTTAATGCCACCGAACTGTATGCCTAGAGATGATTACAATGGTTCCTTTTACATCATGTGTATTTCACTGCAATCAAAGTTAGTTTAAAAGAAGAGGCTCTGCCGGGCTCGGGGCTCAGCCTGTCATCCCGCGCCTTTGGGAGGCTGAGGTGAGTGGATTGCCTGAGCCCGCGGGTTCGAGACCCGCCTGGGCAGCGAGACCTCATCTCTACAATCAATCAAAAAGTCAGCCGGGCGTGGTAGCGTGCGCCTGTAATTCCGGCTACTCGGAAGGCTGAGGCGGAAGGATCGCCGGTAGCGGTCCCTGCACACCAGTCTGGGCGACCGAGTGAGACTCCAACTCAAAAAATAAAAAAATAAACAATAAAAGAAGAGGCTCTTTGGGGTACCTGCATAATCCACGTTTGTATGCCTACCCCTGGATTGGACGCCCCATCTTTATAATAAAAAAAAGAAAAAGAAAGTCAATGATCCTTGAAACTATATTTTCAAGCATCTACCCAAAAGAAATAAAAGGATTTATCTACAAAAAAAAGGGGGGGAGGGCTCTTTGGCGCCTTGCTCCTGCCTCTGCCCAGAGCTCAAATTGTTATCCTGGACTTCGTGGCAGAAAATTAGAGTGGCAGCAGCCTGCACCCCTATCCCTGACAGCCACGGAGTCATTCACTCCTCTGACTTGAGCAGCCCTGCCTCCAGCCTCCAGCATACGAGAGAAAAACCAGTGTCTAGAGAGTTTCCCATGAGGTGTAGCCAACTCGACGCCCTGGCCCCAGAGGGCAGCATGAGCCCTCACACACAACGCATCTCTGCAAATCCTCCCTGCAGGCCCTCCGTGGGACACCCGAAGTTCTCAGTGTGGCATTACGGTCCTCCAGGCTCCAACCCAAGGACTGCTGGCGGCCTGTCCCTGCTGCCGCCAGACCTGCTGGGTCACACGCCCCATTCCCACACTCCGGCCTGTGTGTCCCCTCACGCCACCCCTTCTTCCTGGAGCCCTCCCTTTCTTCCTGCCCCTCTATGGCCTGTGGGATTTTACCAAGCCCTGATCCCCTGCCCATATGGGAGAACCACCCTCGATGACTTGTCCCCGCTACTGCCAGAGGGGACCCAGGGGACTGTGACCCTCAAAGCTCCCCATGGCCCCTGCCCCACTCAGAGTCAGGCCACAGTCTTCCAGTGGTGGACAGGACCTGCCGTCGCGTCTCTGGCCTCAGCTCTGCTGCTTCCCGCCCCACTCCAGCCACAGAGGCCTCCCAGGCACTCCTTGGACACGCCCAGCAGGCTCTTAGCTCAGGGCCTGTGCACCAGCTGCTCCCTCTGCCTGGAAGGCATTCCCGCGTGGCTCACCATCTCCCAGGGCATTACACAGCATCCCCTTCCCATGAGGCCGTCCCCAGCCACTGCCAGCGGAAACGCCAGCCCCGCCCCAGTCCAGGCACTGCTCATCCCTTCCTCCCCTGCAGGGCCACCTGCTAACACACCATCCACTAACACACTCTTCTGGATCTTCCTGTCCCTCCAGCTTTCTAGAAAGCAAGCCCCAAGGGGGTGGGAACTGCCATCTGTATTATCCATGGCTGCATTTCTGACGCCTAAAACAGGGCCCGAGTCACGCGCTGGGGCTCAGACATCATTCTGTCCACTGATTGGTCGATATCATCACTGATGAAGTTTTCCGTGCAGATGGGGCGTCCCCCCCCCAGCCCCAGGCACAAGTGTCCCTTCCAGAAGGAGCCCCTGGGGCCCCTCAGGCCCTCAGGCCCAGGCCAGCCTCCCACCCCCTCCCTGCACCGGTTGTGGACGCCGCAGGGCAAGCTTGCCTTGTACAGGGAAACGCTGCAGGTGCTGCCGTCCTCGGCCCCACAGGCCTCGCCCTCCTTGGCCCCCAGGACGCCGGCCATGCAGCTCTTCTCCTGCAAGTAGGAGACACAGCAGCGCCTCTGGGCTGTCCTGCAACAGAAGGTGCGCCTCAGCCCCCAAGCACCTGCCCCCCGTCCAGAGGGAAGCCGAGCGAGGCTCCGAGAAGGGCAGCCCTGCCCAAGCTCTCCAGCAGGTGAGGCTGGGGCATCCTCGCCGGGTCACGTGGGTTTTGTCTTGGTTTAAACCAAGAAGACGCAGGTCCGGGTCCCGCTGGACTCAGAGCTGTGTACCCCTGAGCTCTGAGGGAGTGGACTGGTACTCGGAGACCCCTCCCCAGAGGCAACACGGACAGGGAGATCCAGTCCCAGGAAGGGCTGGGCGGGCCGGGTGTCCAGGCCCTGGTCACAGCCTGCCCATCTCTGTGCCCTGGGGCGGAGGGAGCTGATGAGTCAGCAGCGCAGAGGAAGAGCCGGGACAGCGAGCTGCAGGGACAGGGCTCAGCACCCCCCCGAGGATGATCCGGTGAGAGAACTTGCTGACCGTGACGTGGTGAGTCCCATCACCAGAGGGGGGGCAAGTGCACCCGAGGGCCGAGCACTGAGCACTAGGGCTGGTTGGCCCCAAACGCCAGGGGTCTAGAGGGTGTGTGCTCCAGCTCCTACGTAGCCCCAGACCGGCGGGTCGGCAGAAGGAAACGGAAAGGGATAAGGTCAAAATACACATTTTCCTAAAGGGCCCCGCAGGGGTTGGACATCTGAAAGCAGGGGCTCCGGTCCTGGCCCCTCTGCCAACGAGCTGGGCAGCTTCGGACGACTCACGGCGCCTCTCTGAGCCTCGCCTTCCTTGTCTGGAGAAAGAACAGGCTAAATGGCGTCCTTGGGAAAGAGAAAGGGCGAGCAGCTGACCGAGATCTCTCCTGGGCCTGGCAGAGGAGACCTTCCTGTCCCTCCAACTTTCTAGAAAGCAAGCCCCGAGCTCTGGTCCAAAGGAACCCGGCCTGAGATGCAAGATGGCGTCAGAGATACGAAAACAGCAGCAGCAAGTGAACTGTCATCTGTACCATCCACAGCGGCATGCCCTGTAATACAGGGTCCAAGTCACGTGCTGGGGCTCAGACACTGTTCTGTCCATTGATTGGTTGGTATCGCCACTGATGAAGTTTTCTGTGGGACAATGGCTGGGGACAAATGACTCCTTTGCTGCGAAGAAACAGCCAGCAGGCAGCAGGGGAGGGTGCTGAGAGTCCAGCCTTTAGGAAACCTAAGGGTGGCAACACGGGGACAGGAGGAGGGCTGGGGGAAAAGCCTGCGGGGGCTGGGCGTCACACGGCAGCAACGCGGTGTGCGAGGGAAGCGCCTGACTGTTCCCAGACGATGACAATCCTTGAAGACTTGCTCCACAGTGGACACTCCTCGCTTATGCTCACTGGACCAGCTACCCATGGAGGCGGCTAGTTGATTCTTGGGACCAGCCTCAGACCCTCCACGCCTAGAGGAAGCCTGGCCAGAGGGCCCACAGCGGCCATACCCAGGCAACCGCACACACCTGGAGGCAGGTGAAGGGGGCTCACCCTGGGCTGCCGGGGCCCAGGTCCAAGGCCAGCAGGGGTCTGGCGGAGGCGAGTGGGTGCCCGCCCTACCTGCAGACGTCACCCTCGGCGCCATTCTCGGGGATTTCCAGGCACTCGTCGTTGTCGATGGCCCACTGCTGTCCAGCCGCACAGCACGTCTCGATCAGGTCCTTGGTGGAGCCTGTGGGCGGCAATGCAAGGCAGAGTCACCACAAAGAGGAGGTGTGTGGCTCCAAGTTGCCTGAGGTCGCCAAGCACAGCAGGTGCCGCTGGTGCCTGTCCAGGTCTCCCTCACCGGGCGGGTAGACCACCCACCCCTGCTGCTGTGCACACTGGCTCTCACGGCTCGTAGTGGCAACCTTCTCCGGAGAACTGCCTGGGAGGTCGAGTCCTCCCCAAGGGGGCTGGGGGAGCACGGCCAACGACGGATGGCCATGGAGCCGCAAGCCCAGCCCCTCGTCTCTAAGGGGACCGGCCTGTGCCGGCTCCTCCTGCCCCCGCGCACCCAGGGGATCAGACCACACGCAGATCGGCTCTGTTCCCCCTTCACCCCTCACTCCTGAGAGGTCTCCCCGGAAGAACCACCATGTGCACCAGAACCCTGACTCAGGCTCTGGCCCTGAGGAACCCGGCCTAAGATGCAAGACGGGATAAGAGATACGAAAACAGCAGCAGCAACTGAAGTTCACAACTCACCTAGGAAAGCCAGAGGAAGAAAGTCAGTGTTGAAGACACACTTCACTCTTGAACAACACAGGCTTTTCTTCCACTTCCGCCACCCCGAAACAACCAGGCCAACTCCTCCGCCTCCTCCGCCTCCTCCTCAGCTTCTCGCCAAGAGGACGAGGAGGATGAAGGCCTTCACGATGATCCTCTCCCAGTTTCACAAACAGTACGTGCTTCGTCTTCCTTATGACTTTCTCAAGGACACTTTCTTTTCGCTGGCCTACTTTGTTGTAAGACCACATAGCACACGATACACATAACATGCAAAACACGCATTCGTGAACGGTTTGTGCTTTCAGTAACAGTTCTGATCAACCACAGGCAATTAGCAGTTAAATTTCCGGGGATGTCAAAAGGCGTCATCAGGTTTCTGACTGCAAGAGGGATCGGTGCCCCTGGCCCCCACGTGGTCCAAGAATCGACTACATTTGTGACTGGGGAGAACGGGAGGAGTCAGGGATAGACGGCAACTGAGAACTCAGACGCACAGACCACGGGTCTTAAAAACAGATGTGTGAAGGGGGTATTACAGTCTTGAACATCCAATGTATTACTATAAAAAAATGACTGACGGTACTGGGAAACTATGGGGGGGAGGGGGATGGGATTAACAGTAGCAAATATCTGTCTGGGGATGGGGAACCACCTCTTATCAACAGGGTGCCTGAATGAAACGTAACTGTACACCTAACCCTTAACTGTATCCCACAAAACCATAATAAAAAATATTGATAATAATAAAGAAAAACAGATGTGGGAGAAGGGAGGAAGATGGTGGCGGGACGCAAGTCCCAGCGTGAGTGAGGGAGTGAGTGCGTGGAAAAGTTAGGGAGTGGCTGCCTGAGTGGGACCTTGGGAGCAAGTGGCCAGGGCTCTCCTGGTGAAGCAGCGGGTGCCACAGCTGCTCCGCTTGGACCCGAGCACTTCCCGGGACACAGAAGCCGAGCACCATTTTTTAGA
This sequence comes from Carlito syrichta, assembly GCF_000164805.1. Lineage (NCBI taxonomy): Eukaryota > Metazoa > Chordata > Mammalia > Primates > Tarsiidae > Carlito > Carlito syrichta. The sequence continues at coordinate 37,480 of NW_007113538.1, read as the reverse complement.
AATCAGCAAAGCCCTTCCCGGGAAGAAGTTGCTGGGAGGGACCGCCGGCTCCAGACTCTGCCGGGTCCCGCAGCGCCTGGCCGGACACGGGCGGCAAGGGCTGCGGAGGAAGCACGGAGAGGGAGCCCAGAGGCCGAGTCCCTCTGGGGAAGACCCGACAGGCACCCCGCCAGCATCTCGAAACTGGGCAGGAAAGCGCTCCGGCTTGCTCACCGCGGAACCACAGACCCAATCTCTGCCCGGCAGATTAACGACTCAGGGGTTGATCGTGACCCAGAGGGAATATCCCAAAAGCACACACTCCAGAGGGACAGGATGACCCCACGTCCCACCCTGATTCAGCCATGGGACGAAGGGTGTGGCCAGAAAAGGAGGAGGAAGACGCCGAAGAGCCGAAAGAGATGGCGGTGGGTCTGGGGCTGGCCTAACCCACGCCTCCCCAGCAACCCTCTGGACAACAGACCACACGACTGGGACACGACGGAGAGGGGCGTCCCAGAGTCTGGACGTCAGCAGTAACGGAAGGACTCTACCCCAGGGTAAGCCTGGCTGGGGCGGGCCACCCCCCCAACGCACCAACCGTCTATTGAAGAGACAAGACCACACATCCGCACCAGAAGGGATCCCCCTGGCCACGTGGGACTGGGAGGGGGGACTGAAGCCCCACCCACCTCCACCCCCTCCCACGCCTTCCCCAGGCTGGACACAGGCTGTGAATAAGGCCACAGCTCCGCAGGAGACACAGCAGAGGGGCTGGCCTGCGAGCAGCTAAAAGGAACGAGCACAGGATCTGCCACACGAGGGAAGGCTGTCTTTGGTTTTATGACTTCTTCTTTCTTCTCTTTTCCTTTGTGCATGAAGGTGTATGTGAGGGCTCGATCTGCATTCGCTCCTCACTTTTTTTTCTTTCATTATTTGTTTTCTGCTAATGTGTGCACATGAATGATTGAGTGTTCATCTTTCAGGCTTTTTGTCTGGCTTTCTGTTCTCTTCTTTTTAGCTTAATGTGTGTGTGAATGTATGTGTGAGGGTTCCACTGGAATTCCTTGTCTTCCTCTCTTCTTTTATTCTTCTTTCATTTTGTGGGGTGTGTGTGTGTTGTTATCTTGTTTTTTTGGTTTTTGTTTTGTTTTTTTTGGGTTTGTTTCCAGTTTGTTTTGGGGGTGTGTGTGTGTAATTCTTTTTTGCTTTGGTTTCTGCTTTTGCTTTTCTATCTTTTTTATTTTCGTCCATCTTAACTTCATTCTACTTTTCTCTGTTCTTGTCATTGTGTTACTGAATCTTGGACTCAGGGGGTATACACATAGACCCACTGCAATGTCATATGGCGTGCTGGTGGAGAGTGCGTCTCAGGGAACCAATACCACGATCACTGAACACTGAGACTTGCGAGCCATTTCTGAATCCCAGCTCCCCACCCTCCGCATTATTCAACTCTCAAAACTACAAGAGACAGCAAAACTTCCCACCCACAGCCCTGTTTCAAAATAGAACAAATCCTGAGCCCTGACGAGAATCGAGGGCTGAGCAAACATCAGAAGTGAAAGCCTCTCCCACTGCCACTGAATGACAAACTAAAGAGAAAAGAAAGACATCTGTAACCAATGAGGAAAAATCAATGGAAGAACACAGATAATTCCCAGTGTGCCAAAGAGAAAATGTCTGCAAAAATCAGACCTCAGAGCCCAAACAATGGAAGTCAACAATGACCGGCCCTAGAAAACAAAAGGGATTAAGGAATGGATGGAAAGAGTGAATAAGACTCAAGAAAGACAACATGCAACACAGAAAGAACTTATAACAGAGATTTTTGGCCATAAAAAAAATTCATCCAGGAAATAAATCATAAGATGACAGGCAAGAAAAGCCGGCTCGGTGGCTCAGCCTGTCATCCCCGCGCCTTTGGGAGGCTGAGGTGAGTGGACTGCCTGAGCCCGCGGGTTCGAGACCCGCCTGGGCAACTTGGCGAGACCTCATCTCTACAATAAATAAAAAAATTAGCTGGGCGTGGTAGAGTGCACCTGTAGTTCCAGCTACTTGGAAGGCTGAGGCAGAAGGATCCCCAGAGCCCAGCGGGTCAAGGCTGCGGTGGCCAGGAGTGGCCACTGCACTCCAGTCTGTGCGACAGAGTGACTCCAACTCAAAAAAAAAAAAAAGAAAAGCAGAATTAATCAAGCAGAAGAAATAACCTCAGAACGTGAAGACCAAAACATGGAATCAACCCAATCTGTAAAAAACATAGGGGAAAAAAACTCAGAAAGAACAAAGCCTCCAAGAGATGTGTGATTAGATCAAGAGGCCGAACCTACACCTGATTGGTAGCCCAGAAGAAGAGAAGGGAAATGGAGAACACCTAGGAGCAAGTATTCCAGGAAGTTATTCAAGAAAACTTTCCCCATCTCACCAGAGATGTGACCATCCAAACGCAAGAGATACAGAGAATCTCCACAAGAAATAAAATGAGAAGACTACTGACCCGCAGACACAGAGTAATGTGCCTACATAAAGTAGGTACAAAAGAAAAGATCTCGAAGGCAGCAGGAGGGAAAGGTCAGACTACCTACCAGGGAAAACCAATCAAAATAGCAGTAGCCCGACTGGCAGAAACGCTACAAGCTATAAGGGACTGAAGTCCAATATTCAAAGTCCTCAACGATAAACCATTTCAACCAAGAATTTCCTACCCGGCCAAGCTCAGCTTCAACAGGAGAATTAAAGTCCTTTCCACACACAGGAGAATTAAAATCCTTTCCACACACCCAATCCCTAAGAGTTATGCAGCTTTCAGAACAGCTCTACAAGAGATGCTTGAAAAGGTATTAAGCGCAAAAGGAAGAAAAAAAGAATGACCATGCACTTCCCAAGAGAACAGGAGAACACAGAATCAACAGAGAATACACTACAACTGCAGACTTGAAAATACACACATACATCAACCCAAAAGTTAAAAGAAAAAGCTTTATAAGAACCTCATGGCCAGGCTCGGTGGCTCAGCCTGTAATCCTAGCACTTTGGGAGGCCAGGTGAGTGAATTGCCTGAGCCTGTGGGTTCGAGAACTGCCCAGGCAACGTGGTGAGACCTCGTCTCTACAATAAATCAAAAACTAGCCGAGTGTGGTAGCGCGCGCCTGTAGTTCCAGCTACTTGGAAGGCTGAAGTGGAAAGATCGCCAGAGCCCAGTAGGTATAAGCTGCAGAGGCCAGGAGCGTGCCACTACATTCCAGTCTGGGCAACAGAGTGAGAGTCCAATTCAAAAAAAAAGAGCCTCATGATGGAGACAAACAATCACATTTCAATAACCAGCCTGAACATCAATGATCTAAATTCACCACTGAAAAGACACAAAATGGCAAACTGGATTTAAAAACAAAAAAAATGACCCAATAATTTGCTGCATCCAGGAAACTCATCTCACCACAAGAGACGCACAGAGTCAAAGTGGGAGGAAGGTACGTGAATTTCCAGGTGAACGGAACGCAAAAGAAGGCAGGAGTCACAATCTCAACATCAGACAAAACAGCCTTTAAGCTCTCAAAAATCTTAAAAGATACACAAGGCCACTCCATAATGATAAAAGGTTCAATCCATCAACAAGAATTGTCCATCCTAAACATATATGCACCCAACACAGGCACACCAGCATTTATAAAGCAACTACTAAGTAAACAACAAAGAAAGATATTGTCACAGAAACAAAGAACTGAGTATCAAATGTTATCATTCATAAGCGGACCTTGAAAAATTATTGTAATACTATGAGAAAAGGATCGGTAGTAGCAGGAAACTGCTGTGAGGGGGGGGAGAGGCAGGATTGGCAGCAGTGGGAATCTGCCAGGGGGGAGTACACCTCATCAACAAGGGTACTTGCATAGTGAATGTTTGTATACCTAACCCCAAATTGTACCACACATCTTTAATTTATTCTGTGAGACATTGTTAAGAGAATGAAAAGACAAAAAAGAAACTGAGATAAAACAGTTTCAAAACATAAGTCTGATAAAGGACTTCTATCCAAAATATACCAAGAACTTTAAAAAAAAAAGATATTGACTCTAACACTTAGAGCTGGAGACTTAAATACCCTACGAATAACCCTAGATAGATCATTGAGGCAAAAACTCAACAAAGAGATCCGGAACCTCAACTTAACACCTGACCAAATGGACTTAATAGAAACTTACAGAACACTCTAACCAACATCCACAGAATATACATTCTATTCAATAACACCTGGAATGTACTCCAAGATCAATCACATCCTTGGCCATAAATCAAGCCTCATCAAATTTCATAAGGGCGGAATATTGCTATGTATCTTCTCAGACCACCGTGGAATAAAAATAAATATCAACACCAACAAAAGTCCCCCCAAACCCACAATGACATGGACCCTAAACAGCATGATGCTGAACGACTACTGGATCAACGTAGAAATCAAAACAGAAATTGAAAGATTCCTGGAAACAAATGAAAATGAAGAAACATCTTACCAAAACCTATGGGATTCCAAGAAAACAGTACTAAGGAGAATATGTGTCTCTACGAACACAAATCAAGAAAATGGAAAGATCACAAGTTAACAGCCTAACAAACCACCCAAGAGAGCTGGAAACACAAGACCACCAAAACCCTAACTTAAGCAGGAGAATACGGATCAACAAAGTAACAGTCCAAGTACAGGACACAGAAGACAAAAATACCATAGGAAAAAATCAATAAAACATAACAAAACATAAAGATGGTTCTTTGAAAGAATAAACAAAATTGATGAGCCCCTAGCCAGAATGACCAAGAAAAAGCCCAAAAAAACACAATCAGAAATGCAGAAGATCAAATCACAACTGACCCTGAAGAAATACAAATGATTATCAGATATTACTATGCACACCTATATGGAAACAAACTCAATAACCTAAATGAAATGGAGGACTTTCTGAATCACACAACCTCCCAAGGTTGAAACAAGACATTGAGACTCTATAAAGAAAAAACCCAGGAAATGAACTCCGTCATAAGAAAACTACCTACAAAAAAAAAAAGCCCTGGACTGGACAGATCTCCAGTGGAATTCTACAAAACATACAAGGAGGAGCTGATACCAATCCTATTGAAAGTATTCCAGGCAGCCGGGCTCGGTGGCTCAGCATGTAATCCCACGCCTTTGGGAGGCTGAGGTGAGTGGATTGCCTGAGCCCGCGGGTTCGAGAACCGCCTGTGCAGGTGAGACCTCATCTCTACAA
>NW_007113538.1:12575-32220 GCF_000164805.1 Carlito syrichta | reverse complement strand
GCCAGAGCCCAGTAGGTATAAGCTGCAGAGGCCAGGAGCGTGCCACTACATTCCAGTCTGGGCAACAGAGTGAGAGTCCAATTCAAAAAAAAAAAAAAAAAAGAAAGAAAGAATTCCAGGCAGTTGAGAAAGACAGAACTCTCCCCAAATCATTTTACAAAGCTAACATCATACTGATACCCAAACTGGGTAAAGATCCAACAACAACAAAAAAAAGACAACTACAGGTCAATATCCCTAATGAACATAGATGGAAATATTTTCTTTTTTTTTTTTTGAGTTGGAGTCTCACTCTGTCACTCAGACTGGAGTGCAATGACACGTTCCCAGCCACTGCAGTCTCGGCCGCTGGGTTCTGGCAATCCTTTCATCTCAGCCCTCCAAGTAGCTGGAACTACAGACGTGCGCCACCACACCCAGCTAATTTTTGATTTATTGTAGAGACGAGGTCTCACCAAGTGCCCGGATGGGTCTTGAACCTGCAAGCTCTGGCAATCTACTCGCCTGAGTCTTCCAATGTGCTGGGATTATAGGGTGAGCCCCCCAGGCCGGCCGATGGAAATATATTCAACAAGATTTTAGCAAACTGGATCCAACAACACAGCTCAGAAATCATCCACCATGACCACGTGGGCTTCGTCCCCAGGATGCAGGGCTGGTTCAACATCCACAAGACCAAAAATGTCATTAAATACATCAACAGATGTGAAAACAAGAACCACATGATTACATCATTAGATGCAGAAAACGCTTTTGATGCAATCCAGCATCCCTTCCTGATAAAAACCCTCAAACACCTAGGCATAGAAGGAACATACCTCAAAATATATTTTGTAAGCACCATCTATGATTAACCCACAGTCAGCATATTACTAAATAGACAGAAACTAGAAGCATTTCCCCTGAAAACCAGAACAAGACAAGGCTGTCCACTCTCACCCCTCCTGTTCTACATTGTGTTGAAAGTGCTAGCTAGAAGGGAATCAGGGGTTTCCAAATAGGAAACCATACCTCAAAAATCCAAGACAATCTGTCAAAAACCTCGTTGCACTGATAAAGGACTCTGGCACGGTCTCAGGGTACAAAATAAATGTGCAAAAGGCAGTTGCATTCCTATACACCAACAAAAAACAGGCAGAGAACCAAATAAAAAGCACAAGCCCATTCACAACTGCCACAAAAAAATGAAATACCTTGGCATCTTTCTAACCAGAGAAGTAAAAGACCTTTACAATGAAAACTACAAAACATTGGCCAAAGAAATTCAAGAAGACACAAACAAATGGAAAGTATTCCATGGTCATAAGAAGAATCAACACTGTTAAGATGTCCATCCTACCAAAGACAATCTACAGATTCAACACAATACCCATTAAATTACCAACATCAGGTTGGACACGGTAGCTCAAGCCTATAATCCTAGCACTTTGGGAGGAAGAGGCAAGAGGATTACCTGAGCCTACGGGTTCGAGAACAGCCTGGGTAACTTGTCGAGACCTCATCTCTACAATAAATCAAAAATTTACCTGGGCGTGATAGCACGTATCTGTAGTTTTGGCTACTTGGAAGACTGAGGTGGAAGGATCGATCACCTGAGCCCAGCAGGTAAACGCTTGGGTGGCCCAAGCATGCCACTGCACTCCAGCCTGGGTGATGGAATTAGATTCCAACTCAAGAAAATTACCAACATCATTCTTCTCAGACTTGGAAATGACAATACAGAAATCCATATGGAAACACAAACGGCCATGAATAGCCAAAACAATGCTCAGCAAAAGAAACAAAGCAGGGGGTATCACACTTCCAAACTTTAAACTTTAAAACTGCCTGGTATTGGCACAAGAACAGACATATGGACCAATGGAGCAGGATAGAGATTCCAGAAGCCAAACCTCAATTTCTCAATGAATTCATCTTCGACAAGTCTCCAACAACAACTTCTGGGGAGAGGAGAACCTATTAAGTAAATGGGAAAACTGGCTGACCACATGCAGAAGATTGAAACAGAACCCCTACTATGATCATACACAAAAATCAACTTTAAATGAATCAAAGACCTAACTGTAAAACCTCAGACTATAAGAATCTTTAAAAAAGCAAGAGACACCCTTACAGAAATCTGAGTAGGCAACCAATTCCTGATCAAAACCCCAGATATCCATGCCATAAGAGATAAGATAGACAAGTGGGTCCTCCTTAAACTTGAAAAGCTTCTGCAAAACAAAAGAAACCATCAAGAAAGCAGGGAGATAGCCCAAAGAATAGGAAAAAATATTTGCCAACAATATATCTGACAAAGGCCTAACATCCAGGATCTATAAGGAGTTCAAATATGCTGAAAGAGAAAAAAAAAAAAAAAAAAACAGCCCTATTAAAAAGTGGTGGCTCAGCCTGTAATCCCGTGCCTTTGGGAGGCTGAGGTGAGTGGATTGCCTGAGCCCGCGGGTTCGAGACCCGCCTGGACAGCGAGACCTCATCTCTACAATAAATTAAAGAAAAATCAGCCGGGTGTGGTAGCACATGCCTGTAATTCCGGCTACTGGGAAGGCTGAGGCGGAAGGACCGCCAGAGCCCAGCAGGTCAAGGCTGCGGTGGCCGGGAGCGGCCACTGCACTCCAGTTTGGGCAACAGAGTGAGACTCCAACTCAAAAAAAAAAAAAAAGTGGACAAAAGATATGAACAGACCCTTCTCCAAAGAAGATATACGGGCAGCCAAGAGACACATGAAAAAGTGCTCCACCTCACTCATCCTCAGAGAAATGCAAATCAAAACCACACTGAGATACCACCTAACCCCAGTAAGAATGGCCATCACTAATAAAACAAACAACAGCTGGCAAGTTTGAGGAGCACAGGGAACCTTCTACACTGCTGGTGGAAACCAACCTCTATGGAAACCGTGTGGCAATTTCTGAAGGAACTAGAAAGTGACCTTCCATAGGACGCAGCAATCCCTCCACTGGGAATAGACCCAGAGGCATTCAAATCATTCTACAAAAAAGATACATGTTCATTGCAGCTCTATTCCCAATAGCTAAAACATGGAACCCACCTTGCTGTTTGTTGCCCACTGAAACTGGAATGGATAAAAACAAAAACGTGGTACATATACACTATGGAAAGTCATAAAGAAGAACAAACAAGGCAACCCCTTCAGGTACCCTCCCACTGTGGGCGCTTTTCTGTCCTCGCAATAAATCCTGCTTTCTCATTTAAAAAAAGAAAAAGGACAAACATACGGACTTTGCAACAAGTTGGATGGATTTAGAGTGTATCATACTCAGTGATCTATCACAGAAAGAACTGAGTACTGCATGTTCTCACTCATAAGCGGATCCTGAACATTTACCATGATACTCTCAGAAAGGGATTGGCAGTCGTGGGCTACTGCTGGGGTCTGGGGTGGGCACAACATCAATAAAGGCACCAGATTTTAAACCAGGCAAAGTGGGGACCCCCAAAGGAGGCCCAGATTTTTACCTGTACAATGTCTACTTGTATACCTAATCCTGAATTGAGCCACACATCTTTAAAATAAAACATAAATTTAAAAATAAATAAAAACTGATGCATCTGACTACCTCAATATTCATGTTTTCTGCATAACAAAGAACTCCTTGGATAAATACAATAGGCTGCTCACAGATCAGGAGACATTGCAGGAATATCTAAAAGTGACCAGGAGTTGCCATCCACAAAGCATAATGAGCTCCTGAAAATTAAGAAGAAAAAACCTCCAACGTAAAATGCCTATTAGACCATGAACATGAGGACGAGTAAGAAATGCCATGCACAGGTAGTGCTGTGGCAGAGAGTGGCTGAAAACAGTTAAAATTATTCCTTTTAAAAATCAACCTGCAGGCTCCAAACCTGATAGACATGAGGCTTGAGAAAACTAAATAGCCACAAGGCGCTTGCCTGGAAATGCAAGATAGTAACCAATTCACAACCTCAACCCAAATCCTCTCTTTGTGAAATTATCGGTTTACAACCCTTGCTTGTTGTGCATATCCTGGAGACCATTTGTTATTTGAGAATCTGGTTTTGCTAAGTACAACCCCGCAAATTCCAAAGAAAAATGTATAGTCATACAACCCGACCCCCTCCCTTACCTAAACTTAGATATAAAACCCCTCTTCTCTAAGAGGTGCTCGGCCTGGGAGCATTAGCCCACTGAGTCATGCTGGCACTAATAAAACTGCTACTTCCTAAGATAGCCTCGGTGTCACGGCCTCTCTGTTTTCCGGCAACAGTGCCAGGGGTGGAAACAGAGACGGCGTGGCCAGCTGGGAGACAGGTGTGGCACCACTTCGCAGTGAGGCATACATGCCGTCTAGGACCCAGAAATTCTGCTCTTGGGTGTACAGGGAAGTCATGGCCCTGACCGCAACACACAGAACAAGCACACGCATGTAGTGTCGTTTGTGGAAGGAGGCTGGAGGCAGTCCTGGCATCCACAACTGGGGGACATCCTACAGGTCTCGGAGACAACAGACTAGATGTACACACAGCCACATGAGCTGGACATGCAGGCGTAAGTAACATGCAGGAAGACAGAACACAGTGCTGGGGGGGAAGGCAAGAAACCCCAAGAGGTCTATTATTTATTTATTTATTTATTTTTTGAGTTGGAGTCTCACTCTGTCGCCCAGACTGGAGTGCAGCGGCCACTCCTGGCCACCGCAGCCTCAACCTGCTGGGCTCCGGCGATCCTTCCTCCTCAGGCTTCCGAGTAGCCAGAATACAGGCACGCGCTACCACACCCGGCTGATTTTCTGATTTATTGTAGAGATGAGGTCTCGCCTGCCCACGCAGGTCTCGAACCCGCGGGCTCAGGCAATCCACTCACCTCAGCTTCCCAAAGGCACGGGATTACAGGCTGAACCACCGAGCCTGGCGAGGTCTATTATTTAAATTTAAAACATGGCACACAAAACAACAACGTAAGTGTCCATCAATGGATGGCCGGAGAAAGAAAATGTGGTACAAAGACACCATGGAATACTACACAGTCATAACAAAAGAATGAAATCTTGTCTTTTGCAGCAACATGGATGGAACTGGAGGCTATTATCCTAAGTGAAATAACTCAGAAACAGAAAACCAAATACCGCCTGTTCTCATTTACAAATAGGAGCTAAATCACATATCCACATGGACACACAAGACTCGGAAGGATGGGAGGTTGGGGTGAGGGATGGGAAATTACCCAGCAGGGACCACGTTCATGATTTGGGTGATGGCTACGTTAAAAGCCCAGACTTCATCACCGTGAAAGATCACGTGTACCCCCTAAATTTATAACTCAAAAATGTTCTAAGTTAAAGAAACGCAAATTTTTCAAGAACACATGAAACAAAAAACACAGATTAGGGAGAAGAGCACTGTCACCTACAGGGGTGGGGGTGAAGGATGGGGATGGAGAAAGAGGATAAAAGGAAATACAACACGGGCATAAAGTGAGAGACAGTTTCATGACCCGCCTGGGCAATTTGGCGAGACCTCATCTCTGCAATCAAAAATCAAAAAACCAGCCGGGCTGGTAGCGCGCACCTGTCGTTCCAGCTACTCGGAAGGCTGAGTGGAAGGATCGCTGGAGCCCAGCAGGCGAGGCTGCGGGGGCCGGGAGTGGCCGCTGCACTCCGGTCTGGGCGGCAGAGTGAGACGCCCACTCAAAAAAAAAAAAGATCAAAAGCACACTCTTTCAAGAGACTTGCCAATACCAGGCCTTTCTGGTACCAAACTTTTATCTGCACTTTCTTTCCTCTCATCTGTCGTTAATGAACTTTGTTTAAAAAAACACACACACACAAAAATGAGAGACAGCCTGCAAGGCGGATCACGAGCGCCGTCCAGGAGACGATGAATCCAAGAGTCCGCCCTGTGGTCTGAATCCCGAGTCCTGCACACGCAGCGTGCCCACGAAGCACACGCCGAGGGGCCACAGGGAACGCGAGGGACCCCTCGGAGCCTGAGTGGCCAGGGCCCACATCTCAGCGCTTCACAGCAGCCGTTTCTGCCCCACAAGACTCAGTGTCCTTCTCCGCATGAGGATGGACCTCTAAACGCCCTGAGCAGTAGCCAGGCAGGGCTGAGCACAGATGTCCCGAGGATGTCGCCGGCACCACTCCCACAAGGGCGAGGGCCCGCTAGGGAGCAGCCTGCTGAGTAGGTCCAGCAGCCACTGAGCCCTCCTCACTCCCAGGTCCCCCACTCCCCCAACACAGGGAAATAAGCTTCAAGGACAGCCTGTTCCTGTTCCGCTCTGAGGTGAAAACTGGTGTCTGCCAGAAACAAGGTGTCCGCCAGTGACATCACACTCAAGGGGGGAAGCACCAGCACCATCCCCCACTGAAGTCTTCAATACGACAAAAACGCCCACTGGCAAAGCCCTTCAGCATGGCCCTAGAGATGCTAGCAAAAGCAGTAAAACAAGAAAAAAGGGCAAACGACATAATTAAAGAAAAAGCAGCAGCAATTATCTGCAGATGTTATGGCTTCATCTCCCTAGAAAGTCCAAGGGAATCACAACTAACAAAGTACTAAAATTAATACGAATGAACAATTATAATATATAAGGTGGCCCAAACCAAAATTAGTATATTCAAATGCTTTTCTATACACCAGAAACAGTAGAAAAGTTAGTAGAAAAGAAAAATCCCATTCAAAAGCGATACAAACCTCGAGATAAATCTGCAGTAAACTTACCTGACCTACATGAAGAAGAAAATTTAATTGTCTGGTGGATATAACAGCACACTTCATTCTAAATATGCAGCCTGAGTCTAGATGGAAAGCCAGTCCCTTAAAGACGTCGATTCTCCTCGGCTTCATCGCCAGCGTCAATGCAATCCCAACCAAAGCAAAGACGTAACTGTCACAGAATTTCTCAAGCTGATTCTACAATTCACTCAAAAAGAGAAACGCTTAAGAAAACCCAAGATTTCTGAGAAGGAAGAACAAAGAGGTTAGGCCTTTCTCTAACCGTATCAAAATACATACCAACGTTCTGATTATCAAAACAAAGAGAACAAGGGGTCAGCTGGACACTGGAGAGTTCAGGGACAGAAGTGTGAGCCTATGGGCATGGGCATGCGCTAATGGTGGCATTCCAACCGAGCGGGGAAAGGGTTTCATACACGATGCGGGGACGCGCCTCATGCCAGACACAGACACAAATCCCAAATCTCTCATGGCAGAAGTGGGGGAAGGTCTAAGATGACAGACGGCGTTAGGGTCAAGAGAGCCTTTTCCAGGAATAAAATCTACAAACAAGGAAACCCTTCACACCAATGACTACCTGTACACTGCAAATACCCGCATGGCAAAACACAGCGCGCCCAGCCAGCCCGTGATCCCTCATCACTCACCCACTCTCAGATCTCCACGTAGCCGTCAGGGCTACGAGAGATCTCCGTGTGTGTGTGTGTGTGTGTGTGTGTGTGTGTGTGTGTGTGTGTGTACACGTGTGTGCACTCGTTCAACTGTCCGTGCCTGCCTCTGCAAAGTCTCCGTGTGTGTGTGTGTGTGTGTGTGTGTGTGTGTACACGTGTGTGCACTCATTCAACTGTCTGTGCTAGGAGAGATCTCCGTGTGTGTGTGTGCGTGTGCGTGTGTGTGTGTGTGTGTACACATGTGTGCACTCGTTCAACTGTCCGTGCCTGCCTCCCAAGCGGCAGGGCTCTTGTCCGTCTTGTTCACAGCCAGATCTGCCTCCTAGCCCATGGCGGGCGGGGGTGGCGTTCAGGGAGTATTTGCTGCCGGGATCCATGAGGCCCAGGGCAGCTGAGAGCCGCTGTGCGAGGGAAGAGCCGGTGCTCACCACCTGATGATAACTCGGCACAGACACACCTGGCCCAGGACTCAGGGCGCTGGTGCCACTCGGAGCCCTGCTCTGTCTTTCGACACCACAGTCAGGACTTGAGTCTCTGCGGCTGCCGCTCAATACCACATCCCCTCTCATTTCATTCTGGGCATGTGGAAGCCTCTCCTGACTCGAATACTTCTGGTGACGGAGAGCTCGCTCCACCCAGGCAGCTTGTCCTTTTCTGTGTAGCTCAGACTCACAGCACTCTCTCTTTTACAGGACTGAACTCTTCCCCCCCAAGCCTCTTCCAAGACTGCCTTACAGAGATTAAGATGCCAGGCACAGGTCCAAGTACACGAATCCCCAGTTATTAAGCGCGAGCACTGTTGCTCCTCCCATTTTACAGATAAGCGGGGGAGTTAGAAGTTCCAAGTAGGTGACTACACTCAACAAAAATGTCCTGCGTTTGGGTGATGGACACCCCAATACCCCGACTCGATCGCTGTGTGTTACGTACTTGCAACAAACTTTCACACGTGCCCCATATACTCACTCAAAAAATAAAAAAAGAAGTCCAAGCCTCGACTTCCCCGTTCCCTTCCCCTCTCCAGGCCTCAGCTTCCCCGTGTCCGTCACACAGGCGACTGGATGCCGCCGATCCTGAGGGTCCTCTCTGTGTGCCCACCTGTCCCCGGCCGGAGAGGCGGTCCCGCCCTCGCGTAGGCCGCAGGGCGCCCTCCTCCCGCCCCACCTTGGTCGGACGCCAGGTCTCAGCTTGCGCCTGGCAGGCTTCCCGCCATTCTCTCCTGGCCTTTCCCACACTGGCTTCCCTCCTTCCCAAACAAAGGCGCCGGCTCAGGGGCTGTGACCCTGGCGCTGGGAGGGCCACCTACTTGGCGCGGGAGAGGAAACCGGCGGGGGGCCCTGCCTGGCGCCGCCAGGTACCATCCACAACAGGGAAGCAGAGCCGCAAGAGCCTGAGCGACGAGGCCGCCTCCCCTTCTCCTCCGGAGAGCCCTTTCCCCACCCTCCAAGGCCAGGCCCAGGGCTGGCTGCTCCCGCCCAGGTCTCCCCTGAGAAAGCCTCCCTGACTCCCACATCTGAACTCGCCTCCCCCAACCTTCATCGCCAGCCACCACACTCAGCCCTCCTCACAATGCCCCGAGTCACCGTGGGGAGCCCCGAGGCTCCACAGACCCACTGGAAAGCTGCCGCCCTGCAGGACGAAATGCCTCTCCCCGTGTGACAACCAGGACGGCACAGCCCATGCTCAGCCCCCAACCACGCCTTTTTCTGGCTGCTGGGCCTTGCACATGCTGCTCCAGGCTGGGAGCGCTCTCCCTCGACCTGCCTCTGCCTCGTCCGGCTGGCAAGAGTCCACCTGCCTGTGCTGTGTGCTTGTGCAGGAGTCTCACTCTGCCACTCAGGCTAGAGGGCAGGGCAGTGGCACTATCACAGCACGCCACAGCTTCAACCTTCTGGGACTGTAGCTGGGACTACAGGCGTGTAGCACCACACTGGGTTAATTTGTTTTTATTTTTGTATAGATGGGGTCTCACTGTGCCACCCAGGCTGGTCTCAAACGCCTGGGCTCAAGCAATCCTCCCGCCTCGGCCTCCCAAAGTCCAGGGAGCACAGGAGTGAGCTACCTGTCCACACGGGACTCCCCACCTCTCTGTCCAGCGGGCTCCCGCTACCTCCACCCCCAAAGAGCAGGCAGCTCCCGCCTCACTCACACGCTTTCACCATGTCCCTGTCGGCAGCAGGCTTGGCCCAACCACCAGTCGGGAAGTCTCCCAGGCCAAGAATCAGCCTGAGTCGTTCCAGGGTCCCCAGTGCCCAGCACAGTCCTGGAACTTAATAATCCCGGGTTGGATGGAGAGTTCCAGACGCTGAGTGTACATCGTCTTACTTAAAGCTCGTGTCAACAACACAAAGTTAGTGCGATGACCACCCCCGTCGCAGGAGTGTAAAAAGAGATGCTAAGAGTTTCAGACACACAGGCCAGGGAGCAGGCTCAGCAAACTGACGAGGAAGAACGCACACCCTCTCCCTCACGTCCCTTCACACCGCCTCCAGGCAGCATTTCCTAGCCCAGGAAATCAAGAGCACAGGTGGGTCCTCACCACTGTGGGAGGCACAGGTGTCCAGCTGGGCTACCACTCACCGGCTGGGGGACTTGGACCAGTCACCCGGCATCTGAGTCTCCATTTCCTTGCCTGTAAAATGGGCAGGAAGCCGCTTCCCACCAGCATTTCACTAAGCGGGGACGTGAGAAGGTTTGGGCATGGCACATCACGGGTGCTCAGTCAACACAGATTCCTCATACCCGGCACGTGGAAGGTGTTTGGCGACTGCTTTCTGAATTAACAAACAAAGGGACAAACACCTGGAAGGACAGGACAACAATCCCCTCACAGAGGAAGCGGGGCACCTTCAGCCACGCCCACCCCGCCTCCCCTGCACTCCTCTGGGTTTCCCAGAATTCCCAGTTCTGCCCGCCTTGCTGGTTTCTGCCTGCTCTGAGGCCAAGAGCAAGCACAGTGCTCCTCCCATGAGGCTCTTGGTCGCACTGTAGAGGAGAGGTGCAGGTGGCGTGTCACAGAGACAGCCTGCCTCAACCCAAGGCTCTCTCCGGCCTCCTGGGTCCAGCGTCATTCCAGCTTCGGAACATGCCTCAGCGGCCAACCTCACAGCGCCAGGGCTCCAGGGCCCTGACAGCAGGGGCCTCATGACCTCTGTCCTCAGGAAGCCCACCTCTCCACCAGCAGCAGAGGGAGGTGGGTTCACCCTGCTGTGCCACTCGCTGCCATCCAGGAAAACAGGAGACATGCCCACCATGCCCTGAGGTCCCATTTTCGGGTCACGACTGGGAACAGGACCTGCCCCAGTGGTCTCTAGGTGCCCATGGACAGGAGAAAGGGTGGCAACAGCGAGGTATGACCTACAACGCCAGCCGCTAGGCTGCCACCACCCGAGACACACAAACCACAGCCCCTCGGCATCCGGGAAGGGGGCGAGTCACCAGGGAATGCAGCACATGGCTGTCACAGGAGGCCCCAAGTCAGAAACAAACAAGGCCAGGCTGTGTAGGCCGCAAAACTCTAGAGAAAAGGACGGAGCTGGCCAGGAGCCAATAGCTCAAGTCTGTAATCCCAGCACTTTGGGAGGCTACGGTGAGAGGACTGCCTGAGTCCAGGGGTTCAAGACCAGCCTGGGCAATTTAGTGAGACCCCGTCTCTACAATATGCCAAGAAATAAGGTGGGCGTGGTAGCATGCGTCTGTAGTTCTGGCTACTTGGAAGGCTGAAGCAGAAGGATCACCTGAGCAGAGAGAGAGAGAGAGAGAGAGAGAGAAAGGAGAGATTCACCTCCCCACGGTAGGGGCGGGAGCCAAAGCTTAAGAAAGCATGGCCTGACCAGAGCTCAGAGAACACACGGCCACCCCAGAAGCTAGCAAGGCAACGGCCGCTGGCTTTAGGTGGCTGAGTCCTCTTCATCCTTCCCTTTGATGAAGGAAGGCTGTGACGGTGACTGCGTGATGGTCCGCTCCAGCTCCACGGCATGACGAGGGGTAAGCAAGCGCAGGTCCTGACAGATGGCGGACAGCAGGCTGCCATGCGGATGGGGTCTGTCTGCGTCATGAAGGTCACCAAGGGCTGATGAGGTCAGCCTGGGTCTTATGGGCGGAGGCAAATACTCGAAGTAGAGAAGCTAATTAGTACAAAGTAAGCTGGGGAGGGGAGTTGTAAGACAATTATCAACATCTACCTCTGAGAAGCGGGTTCTGTCCTTGGCTGGTGACTAGAGGGTAAGTTAAGTGAACTGCTAGAAAAACCTGAGATTTAGGTGATGTTTAAGTGGCCGCCTGCTGGGTATGTTAAATCCATGCTGTGTCCTTTCAATGTCATTTAAAAATGCAGCATAAACCAGGCTCCGTGGCTCAGCCTGTGGCTCAGCCTGTAATCCCGCGCCTTTGGGAGGCTGAGGTGAGTGGATTGCCTGAGCCCGCGGGTTCGAGACCCGCCTGGGCAGCGAAACCTCATCTCTACAATATATCAAAAATTAGCCGGGCATGGTAGCATGTGCCTGTAGTTCCAGCTACTTGGAAGGCTGAGGCGGAAGGATCGCCAGAGCCCAGCGGGTCGAGGCTGCGGTGGCCGGGAGCGGCCACTGCACTCCAGTCTGGGCGACAGAGTGAGACTCCAACTCAAAAGAAAAAAAATGCAGCATAAAAAAACTGCGACCCAGCATGTCCCCTTCCTATTGCCCTAGAGAGAAGACACTCACCCTGTGGGGCTGGTAGGGTAGGAATCAAATCTGCTGACAGACGCCCCGTGAACACAAACAGGAGGGGCACCGCGGACAGCAAAGATTCAGAGACAACCAAATCCCATCTACAGGACAATGACCAGGTAACTGATGCTACGTCCATCCAGTCTCATGCAGGTGTCACAAAGAGACAGATGTGCACACTCTCACAGGAAACAACTGCTGCATATACTGGGAAGAGGATTTTTTAAAGGGTCAATGCTGAGTAGTATCGATAAAGGATGGCCCTTGCCTTTTCTAAAGAGATCTGTGGATGTGCATGTAGTATTTCCAGGAGACCCAAGAAACTGGAACAGAGGTTGTCTTAGGGGGAGACCCAGCCCTGGGAGAGAGGAAGTAAACTGTTTACCTCTCTTGTCTTCTGTCTTTGTTTCTTATCATATGCAGGTATGACCCATTCTGTTATAAAAGGATTCCCAGATTCCCGGGATTCTAACCTCCTTTGATCGTAGGACAGTGGATGCCCTGAACAATCCAGCCCAGAGGTCATGACCCCTCCAGACAGACCCCATTCCCGGACATTAAAGCCCTAAAGAATTCTGGCTTTGGAAAGGCTGTCGAGAAATGTCCACACCTGGCAGCAGGCTGACAGCAGGGCCATCTCCACCAGGGCCCTGTTTGGACAGCATGTTTGTGGGCCCTGAGCAAACACCCGGAGACTGCTGCAGCCCTGGTCCTTGGTACTCTCCTAGGGTGGGAGTCCCCTGCAGGCTCGGGGAGGCGCCTCCAGGCTTTTTACGAGGACCGTAAAGGGTTCCCGAGCCATCTCTGCCTTCTAGCCCCAGGATTACAGAATCGGCAGGGAACAGCCAGCCGAGAAGCGACAGGGGTAGCCTGAGCTGCCTTCCTGACCTTCCCGACCACGCGCTCGTGGGAGCTGCTCGACGTCCCGCCCCAACACCCTCGTGGTGCTCCTTGTGTGGGAGCTCGCCGTCTGCCCCCACCCCTCAGGCTGGCACCTCGCCCCCCTGCTCATCACCAAGCCCGGCCCAGCGGAGGCACCGGCCGCTCCCGCCGACCGGCTGCATCTCAGGCTGGGCAGAGCCACCTGCCGGGCCCCGGCCGGCACCCACGGCCTCCTCCCTCTGGCTCTAGGAGGATCCTATCCCCACCCCCACTTTACAGACGAGCAGGCCAAGGCGGAAAGAGAAGGCCCTGCCTGCCCCAGACCGCGCAGCCCTGCAGAGGCCCTGCAGGCTCTGGCAGGCCCGCTCCTGACCGGGCTGGCGGCTCCCGCGTGCAGGCCCCCGAGAGAACGTCCAAGCAGGGAAGGAGGGAAAGGAAGCCCAATCCCTCCGTCTGTACCAACTGCCCCAAAGGAGGCGGGGTGCCCTGCCACTCCTCCGGCCCCCCTCCGGCCCCTTCCCCAAGTCCGTTCTCACAGCGGGTTCTGCATAGGGGTTGGAGTCGGGGCCGGGACTCTGGAGCTTCTCAGCCTCCCCTGGCGATGCCACCTGGAACCCAGCCCAACCATTCCGCTCAGCCAGCTTGAGATACGCGGCCCGCGGGCGAGAGCTAGTTCCCGGGCCCAGGCGGGGGCTAGGGCTCCCCCTCCGGCCAGAGCCCACAGAGCCAGGGTCACAGGGGAAAAGCCACTACCCAGCTGGGAACACCAAGGCCCAGGGAAGCAGAGCGGCGCCACAGGTCACACGTGGGGTCTACGCAGCAGGCTTGTTTGGCGAGTGACTCCCACTCCCAGGAGAGTTGGGGTATCCAGGCTGCAGGTCTGCTGGGCCCAGGAGTGGAGAGAGATGGGGTCTGAGCCCAGAAAGCTGGGCAGCCTACGGAATGCAGCCGCGGCCCCCACCCAGCCCCAGCCCCACGTGGCCCAGGCACGGGGCACTCTGGGCAGTGACCCTCTGGCCACGCTGTCCGAACCTGCCCAGCACACACAAGCAGGGTGGGTTGAACGGCACCCTTCAACATCCCACCCGCCTCAGCCCTGCAAGTTTTCCAAAGGCCTCTACACATGTCTGACCCCCAACTCTGGAGCAAAAATACAACGGCACCACAATCCAGAGAGACAACCGCCAGTAGGAAATGGAAAAATGTTCACCTGAAGGCCTATAAACCTTACAAGATGTCAGCTTGTCAGCGGCAGCCAGGTTCAAGAGAGAGAAACTGAGCATCATAAAAGCCCGCAGTACCGGGGGGCAGGGCAAGAGGGGGCGTGCGGGCTTAACACCGGGGCTGCTTCCGAAGCCGAGTGGGAAGAGCTGCCATCTGCTCGCACGGCACGGCGGGCCGCGACAGCGACCTCGGGATGCGTCACGCCACTCGATTCTCCCGACACCCCTGCGTATCAGGGATGGTCGTCTTCCTCCAGCAGGTGAGGGAAGTGACGGAGCCAAGCCTGGAATGCAGCCCTGCCAGTCCCCAGAGCCCAGACTGTTACCTGCTTGAAACTGACTCGAAAATGCTTCCACATGTCATGCATCGCAGTGTGAGTGTGCAGGTTAACTTCAACCCGCACCTGGATGGTTGGCAAGTGTAGGACTTCAGTGAAGAACGCTCCAGTGGTGGCTGCCACATTCCATGTGAATGTGGCCATCCTGTCTGTGATCATTGCAAAAACAGCCGCCATTCTCTGCAGCTCCTCCCACTGGGAGGTGGCGTCTGTTTCCACCTCTTGGATCTGGGCCGGCCTCCTGACTACACTGTCGTGGGCAGCGGGATACAGCGCAGGTGACATCCAAAGAGGCCTTGCGGTTTCTGCTCTCTCTCCCTGGGACCTGCCATGGCACCCTAGGAGCAAGTCGCGGCTGGCCTGCTGGAGGATGAGAGACCCCACACAGCAGAGACAACCACTCCAGATATTCAAGGCCAGTCAGCCCCCAGCTGACCACAGACCCATGCGCAAGCTCAGGTGGCATCAGCCACACCGGGCCAGGGTCACCAGAGCCCTGCCTCAATGGCCAACCCGCAGAATCATGAGCTAAATGAATGGCTGCAAAAGAGAACTAATCATCAGGAAACGAAGTGTCAAAATCAATACTATTTGCAGAAGCATCAAAAGCATCAAAGAGGCTGGAATAGATCTAGTTAAAGATATGTACTACCTCTACACTAAAAATGATAAAACACCGCTGAAAAAAGTTAAAATGATCTAAATAAACGGCAGGATATGTATCATGTTCATGGACTGGAAACTTAATATTAAGATGTCAATTTTTGACTGGGCGTGGTGGTTCATACCTGTAATCCCAGCACTTTGAGAGGCTGAGGCAGGAAGACGGCTTGAGTCTGGGAGTTTAAGACCAGCCCGGGCAACACAGCAATACCTCAACTCTACACAAGAATCAACAAGTCAGCCTGGTGTGGCAGTGAGCCACCTGGGAGGCTGAGACAGAAGGGCTGTCTGAGCCTGGGGGCTGAGGCTGCTGTGAGCTGTGATCGTGCCACTGCACTTCAGCCTGGGTGACAGGGAGACCCAGACTCAAAAAAAAAAAAAGATGTCAAGTCTCTCAAAATTTAGCCAAAGATTCAACGCAATACCAATCAAAATGCTAGCAGGCTTTTAAACAGAAATTGACAGGATGATGCCACATTTAAATGGATATGCAAAGGACCTAGAATAGTGAAAATAATCTGGAAAAAAACAAACCTGGAAAACTCTCGCTGCCAGACATTAAAAATTACTACAAAGCTAAAGTCATCAAGACAGAGTGGTCTTGGTGCAAAGGCAGACAAAGGAACAGAGAGTCCAGAAACAGCCCCACACGTAGATAGCCACATGGCTCCTGACAACAGTGCAAGGGAGGTTAGTAGGTGGAGGAGCTCTCAGCACGCAGTGTGGGGCCAACTGAGCGCCCCTTTTAAGGGGAAAAAATAAACTCTGACTCCTACTCCCACCACACACAGGAACAAATTCCACAGGGACCAAAGAGCTACATGTGAAAGAGAAAACAACAAAACTGTAGCACAGGAAAACATCTTCATGACCTTGGGGCAGACAGAGATTTCTTAGGCAGGACACAAAACACACTGACGTGAAAGTAAGGATGAGTAAACGGTCCTTTCCTACAAGTAGGAATCTGCGTTCTCAGATGCCAGCGCTTGTCACGTGTTCACCAGAAAGCAACATCAGAGAATGAACGGGCGAGTTACAGAATGAGGTCAGACCCTCAGAATCCAGCTGGACTGATAGCCAGGACACGAACGAATAAGACACCGAAACCGATTTTTAAATGGGCAACTAACAACAAAATGGCCAATAATAATAGAAACATGTGCTTAACATCACAACCCGTGGGCAAACGCAAATTAAAACCGTAATGAGACATGACTCCACACCCACCAGATGGGCTAAAATTAACAAGAAAGCCAGCATCCGGTGTCGGCAAAATGTGCAGCGAAGGGAATCCTCCGGCACTGCTGGAGGGGATGCAGACGGGCAACCCGCTTTGGAAAACTGGCAGGATCGGCAAATGCCCAGCACAGCCTTTGCCGCGACAGTGCCACTCCCAGGTACAGAGCTAACAGACAAGACCGCCCAAGGGTTCTACAACACACATGCAAGAACGCTCACAGCAACTGTGCTCATCACGGCCCGGAACCAAAAACGACCAAATGCCCATCGCTGACTAAAACAGGTCAGTGAACTATGGTTCATTCCAGTAATGTGACACCAAAGATTACTTTTTTTTTAAATGAACTACTGCTACATGCAATCACACCGACAGGTCTCCAACACGCTATCCCGAGCTACGGAAGCCAGACACCGGCAAGATCACACTGCCTGGCTCCCAGCACACAAAGTAAGTTCACGAGCAGGCCAGCGTCACTGATGGTGACAAAGGTCAGATCGCAGCTTCAGTGTGGTGAGGGTGGGAAGAACAGGGAGAGCACCAGGAAGCCCCTGGAGTGCTTGGAGTATCTTCTGTCCTGATGGGGGTGGCGTGCCTGGGTTCACACATGCGTAAAGACTCACTAAGCTGTTTGATTAAGACCTGTGTGCTTTACTGCCTATACCTATCAAGCTAATAAGGTTTTGGGGGGAGCACTGGTATATCAATCAAGATTACAAGATACTCAAAAGTATTACATTATGCTCCAATGGGTATTTTTAGAAGGAAGGAAACTCAGGCGACAGAACAACCAAAAATAAACGAAATTCTAATCATCCTTGATTTGATATGAATTTTGCAAAATGAGTTCTACAAAATACCCTTTGGGGGGACAGGTGGAGAAATATGAATATGGCCTGAGGAGGGAATTGGCAACTGTGTTATGTGTGGGTGGTGGGAAGTGATACTGTAAGAGAAAATCTTTATTTTTTAGAGTTGCAAGTTATGTGAAAATGGAAATGTCTGTGCTTATGTATCTCACAGGGGAGCGAGCACAGGACCATAACGCGCTTCTACACCGAGCCCCCTTCCCCTTCGAACAGCCGCACTGAGGGTCTGTCCCAGCTGCGTGGTGAGGGATGGGCTTCCAGGAAGCGCCGTCGGGTGTTGGTGTGCTGTGCCTGGTAGAGCCACAGTTGCCAAAGGGGTGCTCTGGGGGGCTTCAGCAACGCGGGCGGGAGGGAAGCTTCAGCACTTGGCTTCCAGTCACTCTTAGGAAGCTCTGGGAGGTGGTGGCCAAGCAGTCCGATGACCTGTGGACAGACCTCATCTTCCGTGGCCTTCCAGAGAGCCAGTGGTGTGTGCACCTTTTCTCTGCATTTTCATGGATTATTTCTGTTTAGATGTTTACAGCCATTTAGAAGCCAACTCTACATAAAAAAGAGAAGTGTCGCTTGCACAACCCTGGGCTGCCCTGATTCAGGAGAAGCAGGAAATTCCTGACAAGCGGAAGTCTGCTTAAAAAGAGCGTGTGGAACCGGCAAGACACCGGGGTGTGCACGGGCCCTCGCCAACTGCCTCTCTCGCGGCCATCACTGGCTTCAGAAGCTGCGGCCACCCAGAGTCGACGCGTCTGCTCAACCTGAAGTCTGATCACCTCTGGTTCTCGGAATGGTATTTTGTAAAGTGTCATTTATTGATGAATCTTATAAATGACTTAATTCTATTTTCTGCTCCTTCTTTATAGTTTCTCATTCCAAGAGAGATATTTAATGACAAGGCAGCTTTGGTGTGCCCAGGCGAGTACTTACTGTAAGAGAAAACTAAACATGCCTTTCTTTATACACTCATAAATAGAGGTTGATTAAAAAACAGGAATATCGCATTACTAAAAACTGGCCGTGTTTCTTTCTCTTAGAGGCAAGCAGGAAGTGGAAGAGCAGCAGGGTCCGGTGTGGAGTCCTGCAAAGCTCCAGGTGGCCGCGCTGGCCGGGGAGATGTTGACTCAGAACTCCTGCCTGGAGGGGAGGCAGCAGGTGCCCTGGGAACAGCCACCGCATGTGGCTCTGCAGGCACAAGCCAGGCAGGCGGGCAGCCCTGGCAAGGGGCTGCCAGTCTGGGGCCTGGGGCTCAGCATTCCCAAGGGAAGCCATGAGGCCCTCCAGAACCAAGCTCCCAGGGACTGTGCCAAGCAGCTCTCCGTTCTCTTCACCCCCATCCAGTCACGTATCACTAGGCGATGTCACCAAGCAAACCTCACAGCACGCACTTACACAGCCTAGAAGGTGGGGCGGCCTCCTACACGCCTCAGGGGTGTGGGGTAGCTTGCTGCTCCGGCTATCACCTGCACAGCAGGCAACTGGACTGAATGCTGTAGGCACCGCAAACGGTGGAGAGTGCCTGTGGATGTGAACGGAGCTGAACACTGAAAAGGTGCCGAAACACATGGCGTCAAGATAAAGGGGTGCGCCCGTCGAGGGCACTGGCAGGAACGGAACCTCCCGGCCCGGAAGCTGCCGTGGGCGAGGCAGTGAGGGGGGAACAGAAGGCCCAGGACGGTCCCGGGCACGGAGGCAGACTTTATACACACTGCACACTTGAACAACACTCCACTTAGGAAAAGCATTTTTCTTAGCTTTCTATAGCCTTACTATATAAACATTAAATGGTTTCAACATTTGGACTCTTTTGTAATAACACTTAGCTTAAAACAAACACTGGCCGGACTCGGTGACTCAGTCTGTCATCCCAGCACTTTGGGAGGCCGAGGCAAGCGAGTTGCCTGAGCCCGCCACAGGTTCGAGACCAGTCCAGGCAACTTGGTAAGACTTCGTCTCTACAGTAAAATAAAAAATAGCTGGGTGTGGTAGCATGCGCCTGTAGTTCCAGTTACGCGGAAGGCTGAGGCAGGAGGATCGCCAGAGCCCCGCAGGTCGACGCTGGGTGGCTGTGAGTGTGCATGCCACTGCACCCCAGCCTGGGCAAAGGAGCGAGACTCCAACTCAGAAACAAACACACACACACCGTGCATAGCCCTACAAAAGTATTTTTCCTTACATCCTTGTGCTGTAAGCTTTTCTCTATTTAGATTTTCTTTTTTCTCTCGATTTTTTACACTTTTCTCTTAAAAGTGAAAGCACAGACAGGCTCGGTGGCTCAGCCTGTAATCCCACGCCTTTGGGAGGCTGAGGTGAGTGGACTGCCTGAGCCCGTGGGTTCG
>NW_007113538.1:595-12555 GCF_000164805.1 Carlito syrichta | reverse complement strand
CACTGCACTCCAGTCTGGGCGACAGAGTAAGACTCCAACTCAAAAACAAACAAACAAAAAAAAGTGAAAGCACAGGACAACCCCGAGGTCTCCTCTCACTGTGGGAGCTTTCCTGTCCTCTGGATAAATCCTGCTTTCATACACACACACACACACACACACACACACACACACACAAGTGAAGACACAAGCACACACTAGCCTAGGCCTGCCCAGGGTCAAACTCATCAACATCACTTTCACCACATTTTGTCTCCCTGGAAGGTCTTCAGGGGCAGGAACACACATAACTCAGAGGGGCTGCCACCTCCTATGACGACAACGTCTTCTTCTGACACGCCTCCCGAAGGACCTGCCCGGGGCTGTCTGACAGTTTTTTGTGTAAGTAGGCATACACTCTAAAACAATGATAAAAAGCACAGTAAAGACATAAGCCATAACACGGTCATGTGTTATCATTATCAAGTGTTATGTGCCCTGCACAACCGTACGTGCTATACTTTTAGACGACGGGCAGCGGAGTAGGTGTGTTTACACCAGCAGCGCCCAAACACGTGAACAATGTGTTGCGTACGACCTTATGATGGCACGTTGTCACCAGGTGACAGAGTTTTTCATCTCCACGGTAATCCTACGGGACTGCCTTCCTATATGGCATCTGTCATGAACCGAAAAGCCATTCTGTGTCTCGACTGTCCTTGGGACCGTGGCCCCACCAGGCCCACCTGCCAGACCTTGACCAGGCGCTGACCGATCTGATTCCCCGATGCCTGTCTCCCAGCCACCGAAATATATCCGTCCTCTGTCCAGTTCCCCATGCAGCCTGCAGGATCGCTGGCCACTTGAGTATTGAAAGAGAGACCATCAGTGCTGAGCACAGGGGCCCAGGAGAGGCCAGGGTGACACGCTCCCCCGCCACACTGAGCAGGACAGTCACCGCTGAGAGACAGAAAGCCAGAGAGCCCCACTCAGAGCCCAGCTGTGCCCCGGCCTCTCGGCTCCTGCCCCCGAGCTCCAGGAGCCACGTGGTGACAGATGAGGAACGGCGGGACTCCTCCACAGTCGCCCACCACCGACCCACCCCCGGCCGCCAGGTGGGGGCTGCCAGGTGGGGACAGGACAGAAGCACCGCCATTCTCCTCGGGCCACACCTGCATCCTGCGCTCCAGGCCCGAGCCCTCCCAGGTGGCGGGGGCTCGCACCCGCACGGCTGTCCTCCCTAAGGCTGCCACCTCCTCCCCACCTGCCGGAGGCCCACCCTCCGCCTGGCTCAGCCCTGCTCCTCGCCGAGAGAGGGCTGACCGGGAGGGGGCGCCCTGGGCTCCCTGTACGTGCATGGCTGCCTCTCCCCTGGAGCCTCGGCGCTCATCGGGTCTCCCCTCAGGCCCGGGGGGTGGCCCCCCATGTGGCCACTCCAGGTGCCGCCTCCCCCCCGTGGGCCCCGCGCTCACTCCCCCACGTGGCCCATTCCCACAGCTTCGACTCCTCTGGGAAGGAGGCCTGAGAAGAGAGCCTGGCTTGGGATCAGGGCTCTGGGTCTGCAGCCCCTGCACTCGCTGGGCCTCTGGCCAGCTCCTCCCCAGCCCTGGCCCACCGCAAGGTCCTGGAGGGGCCATGAAGAACGGGAAGGGGTGGGGAAGGCCACACTCTGTGAGTCTAAGTTGTGGCAGCAAGCCAGGGCCCCAGGGTGCCCTGAGCGTGCTCTAAACACACGAACTAATCGCCAGCATTTACAAATTGCGAGCTGTCGCATAACATTCCAGACCCTGGGCTTCTCTTAGAGAGACCCAAGTCATGGCCCTGCTGGGCCTCCAAGGCCCAGGGCCTCGTGGGAGGGGGACAAACCAGTGGGGCCCTGCGCTTGAGACGTGGGCCTCTGGTCCCCACGGACACCGCCTGTCCCGTGGCTCCTCCACTGGGGGCACCTGGCTCCGGTTCTGCTGCATGCGCGTCCCCAAGGTCTGCGGGCCACAGTCTCTGGAGCCACAGCAGGGACCCCACCCTGGGGGAAGGTCTTCACCCTTCGGATCCCCATGGAATCCCCGACACTCGGCAAACCCTGGTCAGAGCGTGTGGCCCCGGGCGGGCGAGCCGGGCAGGCGAGAGGAGGCTGGAAGCAGGGCGAGCCGGCTTTTCTCCAAGGTCAGGGCCTCTGTCGGGGACTCCTGCCCTTCCAGCCAATCCTACCCACCACCACACGGCAGAGCCCCAGAGACTCCCAGCTTCCCTAACTCCACGCCTGGGGCTGAGGGCAAGCACAGCACTCCGGGCCTGCCAGCCCTGCCAGCCCTGCCCTGAGCCCGGCCTTGGCCCTCAAGGGCCAGAGACCCAGAGCAGTCTTGAAGCCTCAGCCCGCCAACAGCGGGCAGCGTCTACCAGCGGGAGGTGGACGAGCCCGGGGCAAAGGGCCGAGTCTGCGGCCAGCAGACACAGCTTCACTGGTGTCAGGGACCTCAGACAACTCACCTAACCTGCCCGGGCCTTACTAACCTCACCGAAAAAAGGTCATAATGATGTCACCCGGCCTCACTGGGCTGTCGTGAGGCTTGGCAGACTGAGGCACGCACAGGGTGATCGCAGCACCTGGCACGCGACAAACGTGCCACTGGCGCAGGGGACCCCACGAGGCAGACGAAGGGAGCCCGGTGTGCAGACCCAGCAGGGGAAGGTGGCCTTTTGGCCAGGCTGTGCGGCAGAGGGCGGGCTCTCCAGCTCTGACATCTGCCGTCCTGGTTGCGGGGCTGGAGCAAGAGCGCGGCGTGGGGAGGGGACGCCCGTGAGGCACGCCCTGCTGCCATCTGGAGCCGCTGGAGTGACACAGTGGGGGAGGGCTGGGGCCGATACCCCCGCCCAGCCCCACAGGCCCGGCCCCTTGGCTCCTTCACCGGAGGGCACCGCTCCGGCCACCAGAGGGGACACACATCCGTTCTCCGAAACACAAACACAAATTCATCCCCCGCCTGTCCCCCGGGGTGCAGCAACCCTCTGGCAGGAGAGAGAAGGTGGCAAGTGGCCCCGCGCGGCGGCGGCTCTGGGCTGACTAACATTATCCCCGCAGCTCTTCTCCAGCATCCTGAGATGACGGGCCCTGTGTCACAGATGTGGAAGCGGAGGATCAGAGAGGGCGAGTCACTCACTGAGACCACACAGCTGGGAACAGCAGAAGCAGGACTTCACCCTCTGAGGGCCAAGGCAGGCGCGGCCTTCAGCGCAACAGCCCCAAGTCCAGCTTCCCATCATGGAGACCCCGGAGAAGATAGGGGTGGAGGTCCCAGCAGAGCCCAGCCCACACCATTCTGACCTCTGCCAGAATCCTCCCGTTGAGGCCCCAGATGCTGCAGGTCAGAGGACCAAGAGGCCACACAAGCCTTCCTGGGCCCAGACAGGGAGCTCCCCAGGGAAGCAACCCAGACCCCGAGCTGCCATTTGCTGGGGATCCCAGGATTCTGGAAGGCTCTGGGTTCAGGAGGCCAAGGACTCCCGGCGTGGTTCAGCCTCAGGACAGCTGCATCTGCTGCCTCAGCCCGGGTATGGGAGCAGGATCCAGTCCACAACTTGGAGGCCGCTGCCCTCCTAGCAAAGCCCCAGGCTGGAATTCCGTCACCCAGGATATCAGCTACCCTGCGACAGTCCGCGACAGTCCCCAACACCGTGTCCAACGCAAGCTTTCTTCTAAGTGAAAACACAGCTCCAGGAGGGAGCCAGCAGGAAGCCCCTTTTACGGATGGGGAGACCAAGGACCAGGGCAGCTAAGCAATTCGCCCGAAGCCACGCAGCGAGTGAGGGGCGGAGCCAGCCTCCAACCTGGGTGACCAAGCAGGAGATCCAGAGATGCTTATGTGCCCACAGATCTGGGTTCAGAGCTGGGCCCAACAGCCATTTGCCCTGGGCCACGGCCAAACACAGGGCTCCCCACTTGTCGGAAGGGACTTTTCATCCCTTTCCTGCAAGATGGTTGTGAGGACTAAATGGCATGAAGCATGTGAAGCACCTGGCACGGCTCTGACACCCTGATTCTCCTTCCCTTAATCGACCCAGACCACTGCAAAGCAAACACTGTAACGTGACCACTGCAATGTGACCGCTGCAACCACTGCAGTGTGACTGCGGCAACATCCACTGCAATGGACTGCTGCACTCCAACCACTGCAAGGCAGTCACTGCACTGCGACTACTGCTATACCCACTGCTATGTGGTCGCTGCAATGTGATCACCGCAATACAATCACTGCAGCACAACCACTGCAACACCCATTGCAGTACCTTCTGCAACGTGGCCATGGCAGCACCCACTGCAAAGTGACCACTGCAATGAGACCACTCCAACACCCACTACAATGCTCACCACAATGCCTGCTACAACACCTACTACAATGCAACCATTGCAATGCAATCACTGGAACGTGACTGCTGCAATGCCCACTGCAATGCAACCACTACAATGCAACCACTGCAATGCAACTGCTGCAATGCCCACTGCACCATGACTGCTGCAGTGCAACCATTGCGATGCAACTGCTACAATGCAACTACTGCAATGCCCACTGCAAGCAACCACTGCAGCACAACCACTGCAACTCAACCACAATGCAGCCACTACAACACCCACTGCAATGTGACTGCTGCAATGCAACTACTGCAATGCAACCACCACAACATGACTACTGCAACAGTCACTGCAATCCAATCACTGCAATGCCCGCTGCAATGTGACCATGACAACACTCACTGCAACATGACCACTGTAATGTGGTCACTGCAACACCCACTGCAATGCACACTGCAACCACTGCAACACAACTGCTGCAACGCAACCACCGCGATGTAACCACTGCAATGCCCGCTGCAACGTGACCAATGCAATACCCACTACAACGTGACCAATGCAACACGACTCTAACAATTCTCGGTAAGGGGAGCCGCTGAACCTGGGTTGGCCTCCTGTCTGGGCTGGCAGCAGAATGTGGCACAAGCACTGGTTATGCTCATTCTGAGCCTATGTGCGAGGGTTCTCGAGTGCTGAAGATTATGACCGACATGCTGCCTCGCCTCCCCTCTGCACCTGGCTCTCCAACAGGGAGATCCTGTGGTCTGTCCTCTACTGGAAGCTGGACGGCTCTCAGCTCAAACCACCTCCCGGCCTTGGGGCCAGCAGGATTCCAAGGTGACACCTCCTTCCAGGAACGCCTTCTGCAATGGCGTGTTTAAAATTTCAGCCTGCTTGCCTGGAACTGCCCGAATACTACCTGCCGTATGTCCCCCGCCCTGAACTGCAATAAAAGCAAAAGCCCAGGCCCACATCCCTCTTCCTCCTTCCGTCCTCGGCTTCGCGTGTGGCCTCCACACCTCTCAGGACCTGCAAGCAACAAAATCTTTATTTCCATCCTGTGTCTCCTAATCGCTGAAGGGGTGCTCTCCATCTTGACCCCAAGTGAAGCACCTGTGTTTCTCATCTTTCTCTTGCCCCCATTTCCACAGTGAACACAAGCCAGGGCTAACCCGTGGGAGGAAAAGAAACCACGTGGAGCAGACACAGCCATCCTGGTGAAGGCCTCGTGCACCAGCTGAGCCGTCAGCCTACCCCAGACACAGCTCAAGCCCAGCTGACATCGGCCACGCAGGGCCGGGTCTGTGAACTGCCCAGCTGACCCATGGACTTGGAGCAAAAGGCAATGTATGTTTTGTGTGCTACAGAGGTGCTGGCATTGGCGGTCACCTGTGTTACTATGGCCATAGATCATTTCTACCATGACTGAGATGTGTCTCAGAAGAAAAGACTGGCACTGGCTTGGTGAGAATGGCAGGAAGACCACCCCACAGCCCCCATAGCTGTTGGCGGGTGTGTGGCCCGTGGGACTCACTGGGGAGCCCCCCACAGGGCAGGCGAAGAGCAAGGCCCGTGCCAATCCAGCCACTGTGAGAAGCCGTCTTCCGCCTCCAGCCCGGCGAGGGTTGGCAAGCCATACGCAGCCTGCTCCATGTCTTCCTAGCACATGTCACCATCTAACGCTCGATGGGTGCCCATGCTCCCTGCACTGACTGGGTCTCCCCTCCCCAGGGGCAGCTCCACGAGGGAGGGAGCCATGCCCATCCTGCCCACTGCTGTCTCCCCGCGCCCACAGCCGCAAGGTGGGCACGCCACGAACGTTGGCACCGTCCCACACAGCACAGGAACCTTCCACACAGGGACGGCAAAAGTGCCAAGGCACATGGGTAGCTGAAGCAGGCACGGAACTGTATGGCATGCATCCCACGTGAGTAATCCTGAAAAAATGTGCACACACCAGTGTGCTTATGGCTGCACTGACCAGTGGCTCCCAAATGTGGTCCTGGCCCAGGGGGTCTCCAAGACGCTTTCGGGGATCCCTGAGCCAAGATTATTTTCATCACAACATGAAGATCTTAGCTGCCTTCTTCCTGCTCTGTCCTAGAGTACAGTGGACAGTGGAGCTTTCCAGAGACTCCATGACGCTGGGGTGAAGCTATCCACACTCTCACGGCTAACGAAACATGTGCTCGTGCATTCTAGAGCCTTCTGAAGTAACCTCACGAAAGCAGGCTCGGCATCACTCGCCATCACGGAAACGCTAGTCAAAACCACGAGACGCCGCTTCACATCCACTGGGACAGCCACACCCACAGGCGTCGGCAAGGAGGCGGGAGACCAGAAGCCTTGTGCGTGGCTGGTGGGAAGACAAAGAGGTGCAGGCACCCTGGGAACGTGGCATCTGTCCACCAGATAAACAGGTGAAGGGGTTGAAACAGCGTGGTGCATTCGAACCACGGCATATAACTCAGCCCCAGAAAGGAATTCAGAGCTGACACAGCTGCCACGCGGGTGAGCCTCCAGCCCACCGCGCCAACAGAAAGAAGAGTCTCAGACCAAGACCACGTGTTGTCTGATTCTTGGATGTCCCGGGAATCCCCAGAGAAGCAAGGCCACAGGGACAGAAGGCAGAGAAGCGGCTGCCAGGGGCTGGGAGGAGGAGAGGCTGGAAAGTGACGGCTCCAGACCATGAGGCTTCTTTCTGGGGTGATGAAAACGTCCGGAAGTTGGAGCTTATGATGTCTGCACAGCTCTGTGAAGGCACCACACCCAGTGGCCTGTACACACTCAGTGGGCAGACCTCGTGACATGCAAATAGCATCTCAGTAAGGCGGTTTGGAAAGCAAGCAAGCAAGCAAGCAGAGTTGTAAAAGTTAAGACAAACCCATCACAGTCCTAGCCTTGACCCAGACCCTCACTGCGGGTGCAGCTGTGAAATGCCCTCGTTCCCTCCAGGCAGGCGCGCGCGGGGAGGGCCCAGCTACTGGCCACCAAGACCCACCCCGACCTCCAGGTCCCCTGTGGGAGCCACAAGCCCACTCCCCCACCCCCACTGGGAGACCAGGGCCCTTGCCACCGGCCCTACCTCCAGAAAAGCCCCCACCCCAGGGGGACAGTCTTCCCTCCATAAAACGGGATGGCTGCAAGGACTCTGCCAAGGCGGCCGCAGGGTGAGGCTCTGTTTCTGACGGTGCCCCTGAATCCAGCTGCTGACTAGGCCGGCCGGCCGTGAGGCCCAGGACAGCTGGCCTAAAGGGCACCTGTCCAGTCTGAGGACACCTCCTCAGTGCCCCTAAAGGCAGACGGCGACATCTGCCAGGTTTTCAGCAACACCAGCCAGAAAGCCGAATTCTCTTGACGTCTTCCCACTTTGAAGCGCCTGCAGCCACGTCTAATACTCGTGACTACGCTCTGCAAAAGAAGCTCACAGGTGGACAGAGGCACAGTGGGCAGCCGTGAGCAGGACTGCCAGCCAAGCCCGCCGGCAGGTTGGGGGGCACCAGCTGGGCCCTCCCTCCACAAGGCCCCAGCAGACGGCACCCCAGCAGTCCTCAGGGCGGTGCCCTGTGCTCAGAGCCACCAAGAGGCGGCGGGGCTCAGAGGGGTGTCGAGGGCACACAGCCAGCAAGGGGGGCCCAGAGCCCACGCGGACCTCTGCACTCCCGACTCGGCACTCTCAGAGCGGCCTGCATCTGGCGCGTGGCAGCAGGCAGCCAGCACTGAAGCAGCTGGCCTCCCAACGCGCCGGCCCAGGCCTCCTGGGCACCATTCGTGGCCGTTCCCAGCAGACTCTCTGTGGCCCTGGCACAGCCAAGCACCCCATTTCAAGGCCTGCGGGCGAGGAAGGAGAGGGGCGCCTGAGACCCCCGACACCCGCCTCACAGGGCCCTGCTGCTGAGCAGGCGACAGCCCTGGAGGCCGACCTCTCCCCGCTGCCCCAGGCGCCTGGAGCTCCCGCAGGGGGCGGCTCCGTCACACCAGCCAGGGGCTCAGGGACGCAGGGTCCCGGTCCGGCTCCCTCGGGGCCCTGGCAGCACCCACGGGCTCCTCAGACCCTCACAGGCTTACACGGGAGAAGAGAATCTGCAGAAGTCCTCCAGGGAACAGGGTCGAGTCCAGGCAGGTCGCTGCATGCTGCCACAGCCTGATTCTGGGGGCCTCAGAGACGCGCCTGTGTTCTCCTCCCTGCCCCTGGAAAGGACACCTCAAGACACACATCGGGGCATGCCAGCCCCCGCCTTGTGCCTTCCATGGCTCCTTCCTACCCTGGGGACAGAGGCCCGTGTCTTCATCCTGAGAACGCACACGTCACCCTGGGCCTGGCTGCCCTCTCCAGCCTCTTCTCACACCCCCCAGAGCTTCTCTTCCATCAGGTTCAGCTCCCTCTGGCCGCAGGACCTTGGCATGCGCTGTCCCCCCGTCTGGAGCGCCCTCTCCTCACCACTTCCCACCACTCCCCACCACCCCAGGAGGAGTCAGATCCCTGCAGACAGGCTTGCAAAGCACTGCTGGGAACTTCACGCCGGGGTGACGCTGGCTTCTTGATCTCCCCCGCTAAACCCTAAACTCCTAGAGGGCAGGGGCTGGGCCCTGCATCCGGGCCCACGCACACATTGGGTGCCCAAACACGACCGCCAGGGCTGGAGGATGCCAAGAGTGCCGCTGAGGCCTGGGCCCACCACCTTCCGCCCCGCGTCCACAGGCAAGTGGCCTGGGCTCTCAGAAGCCCACCTTCCACCCCCGCAGACCGAGCGGGGCTGCTGCGAGGAATAAAGGCTCCAGACCCAGCGCTCGCCACCACGCCTGGCCCACGTCGCACGCTAGGCGGCATCTGCAACTGACGGAAGCAGGCGCTTGACCCTGAGGAGCCTCTCTGTCAGCAGAGCGCCACAGCGCCGAGACCCTGCCCCAGACTCCGGCTCCATGGGGCCCCGGGAAAGAGCCCCTTTCCTGCCACGCATCCCCGACGCCTGCAGAGGTTGTGCTGAGACCTCCAGGGCGGGGGTTGCCTCCGGCTGCTCCTGGAACCCTGAGCTCCTGAGGGGCCTGCCCCGGGTCCCCTCCACCCTGCCCTCCACCGTGCCAGCCCTGTGGAGATGCTGCCCTCACAGAGCCCCCCGAATGACAGCAGGCGCCAGGCCCTTCTCCCCCGCCTGCGGGCCGGGCATGTGGCTTCCATTAGGCCACATCTGGACACACTCAGCAGCAGGGACGGCCCGGCCCAAAGGCAGGACCCCCGCCCCAGCCAGGCCTGGGCGACGGCTGGGAACTGCCTTCTCTGGGCCGGGGACAGCCACGGCAACACGGCGGGGGGGTCGCTTCCAGCCCCACCACGTCCCCTCAGCAGGCCCCAGGGCTGAGCAAGGCAAAGCCACTGCCCAGCTTCCCCCGACACAGGGCTCCTCCACCACCCAGATCCGAGGGCTCTCGGGGCCCAAAC
The DNA here is from genome assembly GCF_000164805.1 of Carlito syrichta. NCBI lineage: Eukaryota > Metazoa > Chordata > Mammalia > Primates > Tarsiidae > Carlito > Carlito syrichta. The sequence goes on along the minus strand of NW_007113538.1, from coordinate 2,788 downwards.
CACACGTGCCCCAGCGTGCTCCACCAGGAGGCCCGACCCCAGCCCGCGTGGCACCCGCGTGGCACTCGCGTCCCACACCCCATGCTGCGTGCACACGCTGGGGCCGGGGCTCAACCTGTGTTTGCAAAGCGCCCCACGCCCTCCTCCCTCGCGGGGACCCCGAGGGCCGGGCCGGGCCACTGGGTCGACTCTGCCGTGTCCACTGGGTCAACCCCAGCGGCATCTGTTGGAGAAGGGAGCGGCTGGGACAGGATGGCCAACAACCAGCACTGATGCTTGAACGCTCCTGCAAGCATTTGACACGAATTAGCATGCCTGATCCACAGAACAGCCCGTGACGCAGGGACTTCCCTGAGGCGCACACATGGAAACGCTGAAGCAAAGACAAAACCGTGAGCCGCGTGCCCGCGTTACAGGGGTGGGGGAGCCAGAGCCCATGAGCTGGGGCATGATGAGGAGCCCCCAGGACAGAGGGGCCAGAAATGGGGTGTGGTACGGCTGTCTCCTGTCTCCCCCGCCAAGTTTTCGCTCCTGGCCCCGTTTAAGTCCACCCCGGCCCTGACGCCTCAGCCCTTCTGTGTCCCACACGGAGGAGGGGACAGCTGCTGTCCATGCCAGGCTCGCGCCAGGCTCTGGGCCTGTGTGTGCGCCAGGCCCTGCCAGGACAGCCCTCAGCCAGGAGAAGGGTACTCGGACCCATCCCCTGGCAGCCCTCATCCGAGGCCATGCCCCAAAATCCATCTGGGAAAGCTCCGGGCAGAGGGGAGAGAAGGCTCCTGGGAACAAAGCTGTCCCAGGATCCCGATGCCTGGAACCAGAGAGGCCCTGGCAGCACATGGCGGGGCGAAGCAGCAGCTGTGGCTGTCCTGGAAACCGGGAGGCCGGCTGCAGCCGAGACACACGGCATGCCCCACGCTCCTGAGCCAGGCTGCGGGCCCACCCAGGGCCCACGCACTCCGGGACGCCCCTCCGCAGGCCCACCACCCCCACTCGGCCTGGAGTCACAAGCCATAACCCCGGGCTGCGCTAGCTTAGAGTGGGGAGAGGGAGCCACCTCTCCCGCTCGCCCAGGGAGTCGCGTCACGGCAGGGGCAGCCTGGCCCTGGGAGGCCTGGAGGAATCGCAGAGCCCCGCTTTCCCCAGGCTGCATGCGCACAGGCCACGCCCACAGTCTGTGCCCAGCGAGGACCGCCGGAGGACCCAATAGCAGAGAAGCAATTAAGAGCTTGCGCCAGGCCAGGCACCTGCGGGCAGCAGGATGGGCAGGCAGGAACACTGCAGAGATCCCAGGGCCCTTCGTGGCCCCCTCCAGGATGCCTTCCCAGATACCACACAGGCGTCTCTCCCTCACAGCCCCCAGCCGGCGGACCAATTCCCAGGGCCACCCCACACTGGCACCTAATGAAGGCTTGCAGAGCAATGACATGGGAACGAACAAGACGCGGGCTTCCTGCTGTGGGGAGAGATCTCTAGAAACCAGACGCCTCCCCAGAGCACCCTCGAAAGAGAGGCTGGGGTGAGACACAACACAAAGGTTGAGGGGAGGGCTTCCTAGAGGAGGTGCTGTCTGCGCTGGCCAAGAACAGTGTAGACAGGGCTTGGAACAGGAGAACCAGGGTGCAGGGGGATGACTGAGAAGGGGTGACCAAGGAGCCCCTGTCAGTTCACATATGTATTCACCCAACACTTATAGAGCACCCACTGTGTGCAGGCCCTGCTGGAGGCCACTGGGCTCACTGACCGTGACAGGCGTGATTCCCACTCTCACCTCATGGAGATTACATTCTACCAGGAGAGAAAAGCAACAAACCAGCACGCAGGGATTGCCTGCTCTCACGGCAGGCACAGCTAAGAGAAACTTTAGCAGGGCAGGAGGGACGGTGGATCGTCAGGGAAGGTGAGAGAGGCCTGGGCAGACTGCTGAATGGAGGGCAGGGACGAGCCCCCAGCCGCCTAGACGGGCATTTCGGGAAGACAAACGGCACAGGCAAACGCCCTGGGGAAAGGGGCCAGGACAGTAGAGCCAGCCGAGCAGGGTCCAGGAGGTTCCAGGGAGGCTACACGGGGCCTGTGGCCCGTGAGGGCTTTGGCTTCTGCTCTAGGGGAGGGGCAGCCACGGCCGGGCGACGAGCAGAGAAGGTGCTCACAGGGGCGGCGTGCACAGTCCCAGGCGCCTGACCAGGGAGTGGCAGG
>NW_007113538.1:0-575 GCF_000164805.1 Carlito syrichta | reverse complement strand
CCGTGTGCAGCTTTGGGGACCTGGACCACAACCCCAGCCCGACAGGGGCTGGCGCCCCCCACCCCAGGGAGCTCACTCCCCCTTGCCCACCCCCTCCCAGAGCTGGCCTGGGAGAAGGCGCTCTCGAGAGCCTCCCGCCTGCATGGGGGCCTGGACCCGCCATCCTGGACCCGCCATCCCGGGCCCGCCCTCACAGACCCTGCATCCCCACCCAGGCAGCTGTGAGAAGCCTGGGTAGGGAGCAGAGCCCCGGGTCGCCCCTCCCAAGCCGAGGGTCCCCGGAGGAGGCGGCAAGGTCTCACCTTCGGGGCTGCCTCTGGGGACAGAATGCACAGAGTTGGGGTCTGTGTCCTCCTCCGTCTGGGCACGGGGCCGAACCTGCGGCTGCCGGGGCACCTCCTGGGTAGGTGGGGCCTTGGTGGTGTCTGGCGGCAGCGTGGACAGGACGGTGGGGGCGCTGGGGGCAGTCTGCGTGGGCCCCAGGGAAGCGGTGCCTGACTCCAGTGTGGCCACAGCCCCCTCCGGGCCGGGGCTGCGGGGCGTGGCCTGGGCCTCCGGGATGAGGTTCTCTTCCG
>NW_007113537.1:0-575 GCF_000164805.1 Carlito syrichta | reverse complement strand
TCTCACGCTAACGGTCTCGGAGGGTCTTCGGGTCTTCGGGTGGGGCTCGTCCCGTCATGCCTCCCCTCGTCAGTCACCCTGCTCCCCCCTAACTCGGCCCACCTGGTCTCACCCAGGAAGTTCTGGTAGCAGTTACGGGTCTGGTTCTGGTTGGGGAAGCGCGGGTCAAAGGGCGGCGTTGACCATTTCCCCTTGGGGGGTTTCTGAGCTTCTACATCCAACATCCACGGAGGCGGCAGGTCCTGCGAGGCGAGGGGGGGCTCCGTGGAAGTTAGGGGCGCCCCTCGCTCCCACCCGCATCCGGCTCCTGACCCTACCCTTGAACTCCACCCGTCTTGCCCTCACCAGGCTGAGGCCAACGGGTCGCTGGATCCGCCGAGCTGTGGTTCCCGGGGTGCCCCTCGCTTCCGAGTGGGTGGGGGGGTCCCACTCAGCTCAGGAAAAACACGACCCCCCGGGTCGGATTGGCTGGGACTCCCAGAGCCCCGACCAATGGGAGCGGCCGGCACGTGGGGCGGGGTCAGTAGAGCCCCCCAGCGCCCCTCACCCCCAGGCCGCCTCCCCCTCCCGGCCGC
>NW_007113536.1:0-576 GCF_000164805.1 Carlito syrichta | reverse complement strand
TCTGAGTCAGAGACCTGCTCTGTCACCCAGACTGGAGCGCAGAAGCCTGCTCTTGGTCATTGCAGCCTCCACCTGTTGGGCTCTGGCGATCCTCCCACTGCAGGCTCCCAAGTGGCCAGAACATCAGGCATAAATCACCATGCTGGGCTTATTTTTTCTGGCTTCATGGAGAGGTGGTCTCGCCAAGATGCCCGGGTTAGTCTTGAACCCGGGGGCTCTGGCCATCCTCTCACTTCAGCCACACAGAGCACTGAGATGACAGGTGTGAGCCCACACACCCAGCCTCCACAACCCACTTGGGACCCCAAGGCCCTCTCCCTACTGACGACCCAGGACCCTGGAGAGTGCGGTCAGAGTTGCCCACCAAACCCTCCCTGGGGAGATCATCTGGTGCAGGGCCATGTCTGCCTGGGTGCCCACACCTCTGCCTGCCTCCTTCCCAAGTATTGATCCAAACGCTCCTCCTAGGGGCCACCTTCCTTTAAGGGAGAGTGTGATTCTCAAACTTTTGGGGATGTGAGAGTGGCCGGGTAACTCACGTCTGTCTCCTCAGCACTTGGGGAGGCCGAAACAGGA
>NW_007113535.1:0-577 GCF_000164805.1 Carlito syrichta | reverse complement strand
GCGGCCGCAGCGGGAGGGCGGGGCCGGAGCGGCTGGCCTGCGGAGGGGAGGGGCTCTGCAGAGCCTGAGCAGGGAGGGGCGGCCGCTGGGCGGACTCAGTTTCCCCGGTCGTGGTCGGGCCAGGAGGCAGTCGTGCTGTCCACACCGGTCTCGTGACGAGGCCTGGGGGCAGGGGCGCCAGGCGCGGTGGTCAGCAGGGCCGGGAAGGCGGCCGGGTGAGGCTGGCGGCCACCGGGCAGGGAGAAGCCCGGACCCACCTGGAGACTCCGTTTCCCCTTCTGGCTCTGACCCTCGGAGCTGGGGCGCCGGGGGTGTGGGGCCGGGGCCTCCGGGTGCTGGGGACCGGGGCCACCGGGCAGACCTCCGACCCCGCGCGTGGCCCTGCGCCTGTGCCCTCTCTGAGCCGGCCGGCCGGCCAGGAAGCAGGAAGTGTGTGTCCATCGCGGAGACGGGGTCTCGCCCCCGACGGCCCGCTTGACGCCGAGCCCGGGGGCTTCCAGGTCACTACAAGCGGGGCCACCCTGTCCCCCCAAGGCGCTCCCCGAGGAGCAGGCGGCGCTCGGCGGCGCCCAGGCCG
>NW_007113534.1:0-578 GCF_000164805.1 Carlito syrichta | reverse complement strand
GGGTGGCTTCTAAGCAGACACAGGTTCAGCACCCTCTGGTGCCGAGGCTGCCGGGTCGCCTGGGTGAAGGTGTGGGGTGGAGCTGCGGGGCAAGGCTGGCCTCAGGCCCTGTGTGTGCGCGCGTTGGTTCTGCGTCCCCGCCTTTGGTCTTTCCTGGCCTACCCGGGGGACCCTGTGCCTCTTTCCTGCAGCAAGCTCGTTTGTAGCCATGGCAGCTTCCCTGAGGCGGGAGGTGGTCCTCGGCCTCCCAGATGGTGCCTCTGCTTCCTCCCCAGCCTTCGTGTCTGAGGCTGCCCGGGGTGGGCCTCATGCGCTGCGAGGCGTGCCCAGGCGGCATATCAGCTGGGACTGCACCTGCTGCCTGCAGGTCCCTCTGGGGCTCCCTTGTCTCTGGAGGGGGGAGCCTCATGGCCAACTTCTCCACACGGCGGGGTCACCCTTGCTGTAGGCCTCCCTCCGGGAGGCTTTTCTGCTCACGTTGGCCCCAGGCGGAGTGCGAGCCGTGGGCCCCAGGCCTGTGTCCTGGTCCCAGGGAAGAGGCTCAGCCCCAGTGAGGGCGAGCGGGTGAGAGTGGCTGG
>NW_007113533.1:0-578 GCF_000164805.1 Carlito syrichta | reverse complement strand
CAGGGGATACGGGCGTGAGTCTGAAAACCTTCCCTGGGTCCAGGCCACACACCTGGGATACCGGGCGGGTCCCCTCCCTCTCCGGAGGCTTCTCCCCAAGGCCACGTGGGACACGCCCCCCAGGGCAGTGGAGGGCACTTCCTTGTGGTCGCTTTATCTTAGGGACACAAGGCGGCCACGCGTGCCTCTGGGGCCCTCGGGCACGGGGTTGGGACCCCGAGCCTCCCGGACAGGCCAGCAAGTGCCCCAGTGAGGGGCACTCCTCCTGCACAGGGAGGCGGCGCCCGCGTGGCCCCAGCTGCAGGTCGGGGCAGGGGTGAGCATCGGGCGTGGCCGGCTGAGCCCAGCATCCCCTCCTGTGCTGCAGGGAGAAGTGGTGCCACATGACCCAGGAGGAGCGGGACGACAGCCAGCGCTTTAACGAGAACATCACCTTTGGGCAGCTGGGGTAAGGCTGGGCCATGCCGACCCCCGTAGCCCCCACCTCCCACGGGCACGCGGCGCCGTGTCTTCAACCCGCTCCCGTCACACCTAGCCTCGACCCCGTCCTCGTGACCCCGCCGCCGGCACGAGCTGGT
>NW_007113532.1:0-579 GCF_000164805.1 Carlito syrichta | reverse complement strand
TGGCGGGCTGGCCTCTCCCAGGGCTCCCATGGGGCTGGCCGCGCGGACGCGGTGGGGAGGCCTCGGAGGCATGGGGCCTGGCTCCCCAGCACGGGGCCGGGGGAGGGGCGGAGGGCCGGGCCTGCTGAGCGGCTGCGCCTGTGCGTCCCCACCTCAGAGGGGCCCTCATCCTCCTGTCGGTCACAGATGCCGCCTCCAAGGTGACAGAGCAGGAGTGGCGGGAGAAGGCCAAGAAAGACCTGGAGGAGTGGAACCAGCGCCAGAGTGAACAGGTGGAGAAGAACAAGGTCAACAACCGGTGAGGGCCCTGGGGACGCGAGGGTCTGTGGGCCGTGAGGACCACGAGGACACGATGGCCATGGGGTCGTGGGGCCGTGGGGATGTGAGGGGCTACAGGGACGTGAGGCTGCTTGGGGACAGGAGGGGCCCTGGAGATGTGAAGGCCCTGGGGACGTGAGGGCTACGGAGGCATGTCTGTGGGAATGTGAGGGGCCGTGAGGACATGGGGACACGGTGGCCTATGGGGACACGATGGCCCTGGAGTCGTGAGGACCATGGGGGGTTTGGGGACGTGAGGGG
>NW_007113531.1:0-579 GCF_000164805.1 Carlito syrichta | reverse complement strand
TCCATCTGCTTCTCTCCCCTTGCTGGGCTCACCTCTGCTTGGAGGAAAAGGTGACCGCAGCCCCCAGAAAGCCTACTTGGTGTAAGACTCTGCACTTGGGCAACCAGGTTTCACCCTGCCCAGACAGAGGGAAGCCTGTGCCCCCAGGTCCTGGGAGGTGACCATGAGATCCTTGGAACATCTAGTCTGAGGGGAGCGTCACTGTTGACCCAGACCTTAGACCATGCCAGATGGTCAGCTGACAGTGGAGCTTATGGGGACCTTGGGCCACATGCATCGGTTTGGCCTTCAGATGGAATGAGGCTGAGGCCAGCCATGGGATGATCAGTGTGTCCATATGACCAAGCCCCAGCAGCCTTGGACGCCAAGGAGCTGCCCAGGCTGGCAGTGCTTCACACACCTTGTCACATGGTGCTCTGGAGAATTGAGGGCAGTCCATGGGGCTCCATAGGAGAGGACAATGGGCAGCTGGTTCCTGCAGACTTCTGCCTGGTTCTTGGCCGAAGGCAGGTGGCTGCTGAGACTGTCAGCTTTGGTGAGTTCTGAGTCCTCCTCTGAGTCCTCAGGGTTATTGGCCCT
>NW_007113530.1:0-579 GCF_000164805.1 Carlito syrichta | reverse complement strand
GGGCTCCACCTCCAGGAGTCTCTGTCCTGCTGACTTCCAGGTACGCCCACGGCCCCTCTGACTTCTGCTCATTCCCTGGCAAGGGCTATGCAGGAAGCTGCCTGTGTGTTAATGCCAGTGTGGCAGTCTGAGGAAGCTGGATCGGTGGGGATGTCCTCTGGCGTCTGGGCCTCATTGCTATGTGACCTTGGGTTTTGCATTCCCTGTTTACGAAGTGTATACGGGGCGTGCACATGGCAAGCTTTCTTCTGGACTCTGATAGCCTTTTCAGCTCTATGCCTGAGACAGCCTCCCCACTAGGGAGACAGAAAGTTAAATTGCACCTGGCTGTTTAATGGGCACCGAATGGGTGGTTATCTCATTCAGTCCCCTGTCAGACCCCTGGCAGATGAGAAACCTGAGGGTCAGAGGCTTCTGCCCTCCCAGACTTGCAGTCATCTGACCAAAATTCCTTCCCCAGACCCCGGGCTCTAATTTCCTCCAACCCCAAACCTTTCGCGGGCTTCGGCCAGATGGACTTTGGCGGGCTGAGTTCTGAGGGCCGGGCCCAGGAAAGCTGGGGCAGCCAGTGGAGGCCCT
>NW_007113529.1:0-579 GCF_000164805.1 Carlito syrichta | reverse complement strand
TCTGCCTCTCTCTGCTCGGGGCGTTGGCGTGGCCGTGGAGTTGTCTTCCCTCTCAGCAAGTGCCCGGCCGGCGTGAGCCAGGCGCCGTGCCAGGCGCTGCATTCATTCATCCATTCATTCATTCTCCCCGGCGCGGGAGGGCGCGTTCGTGCGTTCGCTGGGCGCTGAGGGTGTCCGTCGTTGCCCCACTCCTCCCCCTCGCGCCGAGTGTCTCTACCGTTCATTCACTGACTCTTGTGCTGAGTGTCACGGTCATTCATTCATTCAGTCTCGTGCTGCGTGTCTCCTTCATTCACGGGCGCCCTGAGTGGCTCGGTCATTCATTCAGCCCGGGCCTGAGGGCCGACTCTGGGCGTGTGCGGCGTCCGGGCAGGGGGTTTCTGGCGGGCGGTGGCACTCTGCCCGCATGGCGTGGGCACGTGCTGCCGAGTGTGCGGGGTGTGACTGGCGTGGCGGAGGTCCACGTGGCCCGAGCGCGTGGCGTTGAGACACTCGGTCGTGCTGACGTGACACCTGCGAGGGAGGTGGCCAGGCGGGCGTGGGGCGCACACTGTGCGTTCCGGGAGGGGGCCGGTGAGG
>NW_007113528.1:0-580 GCF_000164805.1 Carlito syrichta | reverse complement strand
GTAGCTGGAACTACAGGCGCACGCTACCACACCCGACTAATTTTTGATTTATTGTAGAGACGAGGTCTCACCAAGTTTCCCAGGTGGGTCTTGAACCCGCAGGCTCAGACAATCCACTCGCCTTGGCCTCCTAAAGTGCTGGGATTACAGGCTGAGCTACCGAGCCCGGCCTTAACTTTAATTAAAAAAAAAACAACTTTCAGTTAAAATTTTAAACTTGCACTAAAGTTGAGAAAATAGGATAATAAACTCTGTCACCCAGTTTCTGTAGTTAGCAACATGTGGATAATTTTGTGTGTCAGATTTGCACCCCCTTATAGATTATTTTGAAGCAAATCTTCTGAATTATTTAAAAGCAAACCCCAGAATTTTGCCATTGTACAGTAAATACTTCTTTATGTATCTCTAACATACTAGGAAATTTTTGTGAAACCCAATTGCAGTGCCGTTATTATATCCAACAAAAGTAGCACAAATGTCTTAATATCATGTAATAAAAACAGCATGTGCTCAGGTTTCCTTGATTGCTGACATAAGATTTTTACAGTTACCTCATCATTTTTTTTTTTTTTTTTTTTTT
>NW_007113527.1:0-580 GCF_000164805.1 Carlito syrichta | reverse complement strand
GCTGCAGGAGGTCAGGGGTCGAGGGTCAGGAGCTACCCATGCCAGGCCTCCGCGCGGCAGCCTCCAGCCAGCGCGAGCCGAATCCGGCTGTGGCAGCCCTGCTGGCCCCAGACCCCAGACCCCCACCCACGCCAGGCCCCAAGCCATCTGTCTCCCGCACACATCCGGCTCCTCTGGTCCCTCCCCCTGGGCCCACGACGCCCCTGCTGTCCCCCTACCTGGGCCCCCAGGTCACGCTCCCGCGCCAGCCTCGACAGGGTCCCCATCAGGCTGCGAGACAACGTCTCCAGCTCGGGGGGCGTCAGCTCCCCGGGCTCCGGCCCAGCCAGTGCCAGCACCACGCCAGCCCCCGGCTGGGTCACCTGGGGGCACAGGGAAGGCAGCTCACCAGAAGAACGGAGCGCAAGAACGCGGGTGGCACGGGTGTCCCCGGGGGGCCGCAGCAGTCCCAGGCTGTGGCCCTGCCCCGGTACCTCCTGGATGGCCGCGGCCAGCTCGCTCTGGACCTGGAGACTGAGGCCCTGGATGTGGCGGATGAAGAGCTCGCGGTGCTCACACTGTGACAGGAGTGACAGGAGCG
>NW_007113526.1:491313-514538 GCF_000164805.1 Carlito syrichta | reverse complement strand
CAGTGATCTATCACAGAAACCAAGAGCAGAGTACCATATGTTCTCACTCATAAGCAGACCCTGAACAATTATAATACTGTAAGAAAGCATTTGGCCGTAATGGGAAACTGTCAGAGGAGGAGGGGTGGGATTGGCAGTTGAGGGAATCTGCTAGGAGAGGGAGGGAAATACCTCATCCACAAGGGTACCTACATACTCAATGTTTGTATATCTAACCCTGAATTGTACCTCACATTTTTATAATAAGAAAAAAATAAATAAACAAAAAGGAAAAAAAAAAAGCTGAAATCACTGTTGGAGATGCCCAACGGTGTCTCCAGTCCTGCCTAGCCCTGAGGCCATGGACAGGTGTGGTAGAATGAAGAATTGGGTCAGGAGCATCCTAAGCCTTAGTACTGAATGAGTCAGACCTTCATTTGGACACCTGGTTGAGTAAGACATGGGGGTGAAGATAATTGCCCCGATAATAAAGATACCTTGACAGGTACTCAAAGAGGTGTCCTTTGGAAGGGAATTCTTCATGCTTGAGAGAAGATAAAGGAAAGAAGAGGGGTTGAACTACTAGTACATGCCAGGAGTTGGTCCAGGCACTGAAAGTCAGGAATGTATGAGGTGTGCATCTCACTACTGGGGAGTCCACAGTCCAATAAAGGAGAGGACCTTTCTGGAAGAAACCAAGGCTCCCAATTGCTCACCAACTGCTAGCAAAGGTAAAATGTGGCAGGTGCTGTGGCACCGAAGCTCTTTCAGGCATCAGTAATGCGCACATGTGAAACTCCCCATAGTTTACAAACTGTTTTCATCCCTTTCAAAGTTGGAGCCTAAGGACTCAGAGGGCAAATATTGTCACTTCTCTGTGCCTCAGTTTCTTCATCTGTCAAATAGGGATTATCATGGTGCCAACCTCTTCAGGCTGGTGTGAGAGTTAAATGAGTTGGTATATACAGAGTGCTTACAACAGCACCTAGCATACAAGAGACACAACACAAAGTTATTGATTAAGTCAATACTCACCCATCACCCCAGAAGCCAACCCTTCTTATTGTCCCCAGTCATATTCTACCATAGCACCTTGTTTTATTTTTTCACAGCACGTATCCTTGTCTGAAATTATGTATTCATTTCTCTCTACATCTGTTTATTGTGTTTCCCCCCAAAGATTACACCCACCACGTGGACAGGGACCTCGTTGGTAACCTCAGTGCTTAGATATTGCTAAAGTCTGTGAGTGACTAAGAAACTTGTGGATGTTTGATTTTAGGAAATCCCCAATTAATCTCAAGCCCACAGGCCAGTCCCCCACTGTGAACGATGAAAAATGGCCTTAGAAATGCTACACACCTCATGAGCCACAGTGATGGTCAAAGTCAGTGCCACCATGTCCACCCCTGTCTCTTCTGGTGGAGTCCTCATGGTTGGGTTGGGCTTACTTTGCGCTCTTGATACACTCTGCTTGGGTCTCTACAACACGTCCTGGCAATGACTGATTTCCTGGACAGTCTGGAAAGGTTTTCACAGGCAGGAACTCAACTATAGATTGTTCGAGACTCACAATGGCTTGACGTATGACTTTTCAACTTAATGATGGTAGAAAACTGTACTTTGAGTCCCTATTCTGTTTTTCACTTTCAGTACAGTATTTAGTAAATTCCATAAGATACCTTTATTATAAAACAGGTTTTGTGCTAGATGAGTTTGCCCAGTCGTAGGCTAACGTAATATAAGTGTTCTGAGCACATTTAAGGAAGGCCAGGCTAAGCTCAAATGCTTGGTAGGTTGAGTATGTATCAAATGCATTTTTTTTACTTATGACATCTTCAACTTAAAAGGGGTCTTTTAGGATGTAGCCCCATCATACGTCAAGGGGCATCTGTCATCATCTCTGAATCCCTAGCAAGTGCCTGGCATCTTGGGGGTGTTCAAATGAATGAATGAATGAATAATAGATAACACGAGGGTTACCAAATACAAGAGAAGGCAGCTAGTTAAATTTGAATTTCAGACAAATTACAAATACTTTTTCAGTACAAGTATATCTCAGACATTTCGTGGCATATACTCCTATAAAAACTACTTGTTATCTGAATAGAAATGTAGCTGGATAGCCTACATTTCTATTGACAGCACCCGTAGCTTTAAACCAGCGGCACCTGCAGCAAGTGTCGGGAAGGGGTGAAGCCTCCATGAGGGCCTGGGCCTGCTGGGTGGTGGGTGAGCAGTGCAGCAGCTGATGGGTGGCTTGGAGTGTATGCTCTGGGAAAGCAGCCGAAGGTCAAGGGTCAACCCCTCTGACCCCATAAAGGGACCATCAGGGGATACTTCAGGGAGGACAATATGAAGGGCGCGGCCAGGGCTCCAGCCAGTGGCCAGGGAGGAAGGAACGATGGAGGGAGCATCACTTGGGATGAGGGGCGCTCTCATTTCCCAGCCTGATATTCAGGGCCTCTGAAAAGGGGTGTTCACCTGCGCACACACGTACACACACACACACACACACACACACACACACACACACACACACCCTGCAGCCTGTTCCATCCTGTCTTTCCCAAGCTAAAAACGAGCATCAAGCCCAGCAGGGAAAGGGGGCGTTGTGTATCTGATCACAACACACCTCTCTCTTCCAGAAGAAGCAGCGAGAAAACTGCCTCATACGCATCTACACAATTGGATGCATTTTTTTCCAGTTTAACTTTTTCTCATGGAAAACGACAAACACCCACAAAAGAGGAAAGAAGAGAATAACGAGCTCCCACGTGTCCATGACCCAGATGGAGTGACAACCGATGCTTGCCCACCACGAGTGACTACACTTGATCTCCGTCACCTGCACGGCTCCTTTCTCCTGCGAAGATTTTTTTCTTTTTCTTTTTCTTTTTTTTGAGTTGGAGTCTCACTCTGTCGCCCAGACTGGAGTGCAGTGGCCGCTCCTGGCCACCACAGCCTCGACCTGCTGGGCTCCGGCGATCCTTCCGCCTCAGCCTTCCGAGTAGCCAGAATTACAGGCATGCACTACCACGCCCGGCTGATTTTTTGATTTATTGTAGGGATGAGGTCTCGCTGCCCAGGCAGGTCTCGAACCCGTGGGCTCAGGCAATCCACTCACCTCAGCCTCCCAAAGGCACGGGATTACAGGCTGAGCCACCGATCCCCTGCAAAGATTTTAAAGCAAATCCCAGGCATCGTGTCATCTTATCCAGCATTACAACCTTTAAGGGATGGATATTGTCAGTCCATTTTACACATGTAGAAACTGAGGCTCAGAGAGGTGACGCTTTTGTCCAAAGTGGCAGAGCTGCAGGATGGGCCTGGCCCCATCTGCCCATTGCCCCCAGGCCCTGAGACGCCCCTCCATCCTCCAGGCCTCAGGCCCACCTCACAGGAGCACAGAGCTGAGCCAGTGTCCCTCTCCTTCCCCGGCCCGGGGTCCAGACAGCCAGACTTTGATCCCTGCCAGGACCGAATTCCAGACGGAGGCCTCCATGGCCGCTCTGCTCAGGCAACACGATTGATGGGGTGTTAATGATGTCAGGGTTTACAGACAAACTCCGGGCAATGGTCAGTGGTGATGGGAGCCAGGCCCCTCCGCCCCAGCGGCTCACGGGCGGGGAAGGTGCAGGGAAGGGGGACGGGCCTGGGGGCTCCTGGCGTGGGAGCCGCCAGCAGGACCAGGACCGTGGTCAGGTGAGAGCAGAGGGCGCCCTCTCCTCAAGAGCGTCAGGGTGTGGGCGAGGAGGGCGGGAAGCCCTGTGCGTGGGGTGCATGGGAGGGCCCTGCACTCGGAGCCCAGCAAATGGTCCCCTTCTTTCCCTCTCTGGGCCTCGGTTCGCTCATCAGTAACGAGAAAGATTGTACAGTTAGCCTGGATCAGAGGTCAGCAAAATGTTCCTGTAAGGGGCCCGAGAGTAGATACTTCAGGCTTTGCAAGTTACATTGTGACAGGAAAGTAGCCACAGACAATACCCAAAACAGAAGGTGTGATGGTGTGCCAATAAAACTTTATTTATAAAAAACAGGTGGTGGGCCAGATTTGACCCTCAGGTTGTAGCTTGCTGATCCCTGGACTAGAAGGCCACTAATGGTTCTTTGAGCTCTGAAAAATGTGCAAGACATATGTAGCTCTTCATTAGGGATCTCAAACTCATACCTGCTGGGGCTGAGCAGATAATATGAACAAATAAAACAAAAGCCAGCACAGGGCATTAGGGAGTGGTGAGGACTGCAGCAACCTCGACAGCCTATGCCCTAAGAAGGGTTGGGTTGGGATGGCTTCTACTCAGCTCCAGGCTCCAGTCAGTCATTACCAGGCGGAAATGTCACCTACTTGTTTTCAGATATAAATGATCTTTCAAGAGAAGGTAGAAACCTCCTTGAAAAAAAAATACATATATATACATATATGTGAACTGCCCAATTTTGAAATGTTAGCTACTAATTTAAACTTCTTTTTTTTTTTTTTTTGAGTTGGAGTTTCACTCTGTCGCCCAGACCGGAGTGCAGTGGCCACTCCCTGCTACCGCAGCCTCGACCTGCTGGGCTCCGGCGATCCTTCCGCCTCAGCCTTCCAAGTAGCTGGAACTACAGGTGCGCGCTACCACACCCGGCTAATTTTTTCGATTCATTGTAGAGATGAGGTCTCGCCAAGTTGCCCAGGCAGGTCTCCAACCTGCAGGCTCAGGCAATCCACTCACCTCGGCCTCCCAAGGCGCGGGATTACAGGTTGAACCACTGAGCCCGGCTTAAACTTCTGAAAAAACATCCTGCCTTCCACATCCCAACCCACACAGCCGCAGGCCACATTTGGGTGCAAGGGTCACCCATTTGCAAACTCTGTCCTACATTTAGAGGGTATTTTTGCCCTTCAGAAACTTGTCCTCAGTGGACTGTTCTGTGGATTTTCCCCCCACACCGTGGAAGTCCACAGACTGGTGGAAAAGCAAGGAACACCAATAAGAAAGGAGTTGATCAGCCTCAGTTCAGAAGTCTTCTGAGCTCCAGAGGCCTTGCCAGAGGAGTCCCTGCCCAGCCCTGGAACACAAGACCTGTCACTTCTAGGCCCGGGGCCCGAAAGGGACATGGAGGCTTCTCTACTTGGGAGGAAAGAAAGCAAGAGGTTCCCTCCAGCAATCTGATCTAAAATGCTGGGGCAGCCAGTCAGGCCCTGGAGGCCTGTCCTTCTGAGTGGAATTTTCAGGAAGACCAGCATCGTTCTGGTCCATCCCCGTCTTCCTGATGGGTATGGGAGGGGATGGGCAGCCAGCCTGCTAGGATTTCATTGCCAGCCGTCTCTAAAGCAGCCTCTAACCAAGAGGCCCAATTCCGCAAACGGCAACAAGAGGCAGACGGCAGAGGGGGACAGATATGTGGGGCTGGCCTGGGACGGGAATGCTTGTTTTTGTTTGGGGGCCTGCAGGCCTGGGAGCCATTAAAAAAAAGCCTATTAATCTTCCTGTTGGTTTCAGAGGGCAAAATTAGAGCCAGAAATGAGTCTGGAGCTACAAGGACCTAGGAAGAATATTTTCTGCTCTTGTGAACCGGTGAGAAAGAAAAGGCGTTTTCCCCAGCTCTGCCACAGGAATTATCAAATGTGTTCTGTGTTTGTATTTCTTTCTCAGGATCCGATTGACTGAGGTATAATTTATATTTTGAAAAATGCTCCACTTCGATGCAGCTGCCGTGAAAAGCAGTACGAATGCTCCTCAAAAAACTGAAAATAGGATGGCCATGTGACCCAACAATTCCAAAATGTGTGCACTCATGTTTGTTTCAGCAGTATTCACAATAGCCAAAACGTGGACACCACTCACGTGTCCGCTGATGGATGAACAAATAAACAAAATGCAATATATATGTATGTGTGTATATATATGGGGATGCCAAAAATATATTCGCGTTTTAAGAGGTCATCTATGTATTACTTTTCAAGTCGAATTGAATTACGGTAGCAACGTGTAGTATGGCGTTCGCACATTTGTGCTTCCACCATTTTCTTTGACAGGATGATCATTTTCTTTGACTGTTGTATAGTGACACCAGCATTCATTTGATGAATGTCATCTTTTGAGTGAATGTCACACTTAAAATGCATATACATTTTTGGACACCATATACACACACACACGGAATATTATTCAGCCTCCAAAAAGGGGTTTCTGACACACGCTCAACCTGAATAAACCTTGGCGACACTATGCTAGGGGCAACAAGCCAGACACAAAAGGACAAACGCTGTCTGACCCCACTCATCTGGGCTTCCAGGGTAGTCAGATTCCTAGTGATGGAAAGTGGAATGGAATGGCAGGGGCCCGGGGCTGGAGGAACAGGGAAATAGGGAGTACGTGCTGGATGGGGACACAGCTTGTTTTGCAAAATGACCGAGTTCTGGGGTTGGCTGCACAACATTGTGAGTCTACTTATCACTCCAGAATTGTTCATTTAAAAATGGCTTCCATGGTACATCTCATGTTATGTGTATTTTTAACACAATTAAATATATATATATATATTTTTTTTTTTTTTCTTTTTTTTTTTTGGTGGGAAAGCAGAATTTACTGAGAGGACAGAAACGCTCCCACAGCGGGAGCAGACCTGAGGGGGTTGCCCAAAAATATTTTTACATGTGCTCATTTTCAGCGTGGAGTTCCCTGTGCTTTGACAAATATAACCCCACCCCAATTAAAACAGGAACAATTCCCTCAGCCTAGAAAATTCCCTCGTGCTCTTTTGCAGCCTATACTATTTTTCAACATCCTGCTGAATTAAAATTTAATTAAATCAGAATGATATCCTCCCCACCCCCACCCTGTGGGCTGGCCCTAAAATCTCTGTGGCTACCAGGAGTCATTTCCCACGTGGGACCCTTTCTGTCCTGCATCCCAAGGGCCATTTCTAAGGTGTCGGTGGGGAGGGGGTGGAGGAGGTGCAGGAGGGGTATTTGCTTTGCTTTGGCTTCTGAATTTCTAACCCAGCTGCCCAGGTATTGGAAGCAAGAGTACTAAACCTCTCCCTCCCCAAATACACACACACACACACACACACACACACACACACACACACACACACACACACACATCTGGCAGTGGCCAGCCTCTCTACCCAGTCTTCTAAGCACTATAAATTTGCCAAGCCCTATGCCCAGCCCCTACACCCAACCTGGAGCCTGACCCCAGGTAAGGGCTCGGCTGGAAGAGTGGACACAGACAGGCCCTCCTGAATGACCCCCATCTCTGCCCACATAGATTTGTTGGTGAAGGTTGCCCCCTGGTGGCAAATGTGGGACACAACAAGCCCATGCCTGCGTTTCTGTGGTATTTTGTAGAATTTATCCTGTCCAAAATATTTGAGCAGGGAAGTAACTTTTCAGCAGAGAAACTCGGCAGACGAAGCCTTTACCACGGGCTCAAGGTCAACATCACTGGACGCAGAGGTATGAATCTCCAGATGGGACACGCATCGCCTCTGTAGTGTTCTTGCCCCCAAATGCATGAACTGCAATTAACGGGGAGAAAACATCAGACAAGCCCCAACGAAAGAGCCAAATAACTACAAAATAACGGAGCCGTGTCAAGGTCATGGAATGGCCAGGAGGGACTGGGGAATGGCCACAGATCAGAGGAGCTGAAGGAGACGTGATGATGAAGTGCCGTGTGTGACCCTGGAGTGGACGCTGAGCGGGAAAAGGACCTTCGTGGAAAGACCTGTGCCATCAGAGCAGAGGCGAGGACTGAGCTAGTGGGAGCAACTGGGGCTCGCCTCTTGGTTCTGAGGCCTGGACTGTGGTGTTGGGAGATTCTGGGGATGAGGCATAGTCATGGTCACTGCTGTGCCCCTCTTGCAACTTTTCTCTAAGTCTGAAATTTCAAAATTAAAAATAAGAAAAAGAACCTATTGGTGGCCTCCTTCCAAATAGGAAGGCTTGGTTTATGCGCTGGGGATACAGTTCCTGCCCCGATGGAATCTGCATTCTCGCGGAAGAGACAGCACACACACAGACCGGACAGGTATGTCTGCGTTGGGTAGTAAAAGCCACAAGGCCAAGCCAGAGAGGGCAAAGGGTTGGGGACCATGGGAACTGGTGGAGGGACAGTCAGGGAGGAGATGGCTCAGGAGTAGAGACTTGATTAAACAGGGCAATCACCCCCCCATTCACTCACGATTGCACCAGAATTCAAGAGCCTGCCAGGAGCTTGGATAGTGAGCAACGTGGCCCAAATCCCCGTTTCCCAGGTGATACATGTTTCAGGAGGGGAGGGAAAGAACACGAGGCACTAAGGAGCATGGTGTACTCAGTCGGGAGGGGCCAGCAGCATGGGGTCGCATGTGCTTTTCAGTGTGTGCACCCACAGGCCTTGCCCGGCAAGTGATGGGGAGCAGAGGCTGAGGAGGAGACGGAGCCAGCTTCTGGCGGAAGGGGTGGAGGCGGGAGAGGGTTTGGCCAACCCCGGGATGCCAGGGCAGCTGCAATGTGGCCAGGGACGACAAGGCAACTGGGGCCAGATCTGTTGGGCTCTGTGGGCCGCAAGGTTGGATGTACTCCCAACACTGCGAGGAGTCTTCAGAGAGTCCCCAGCGGAGGAAGGACAGAGTGGGAGTCATGTTTTCCAAGTCCACCGTGGATGCTGGACGGAGGAAGACCAGCTCGGGGTGTGGGTGGTACGACGTCACCTGCCGTGGGCCCAGCGCGAGAGTCCTGGACACCCGTGACGGTGGGGTGGCAGAAAGAACTCAGGTCTGGGTTCATTTCGAAGGCGGGGCTCACCAGATCTAAACAGATGGATCAGACACAGAGAGTGACCCGAAGAGACCCCTCCGGATCACGTCGAAGCTTTCAGCCGGAACCCAACTTTGGGAAAAAGGGGTGACTTCAAGGGAGACGCGGGCTCGGGGGGAAGTCAAGGACTGCGTGTTGTGTATGTCTCGAATGCCCATTTGCCCAGTACGTGGAGGGGTAAAGGAAGCCCTCCCGTGACTCTTCTGGAAGCAAGAAGAACTGACATTTGTGGAGTGTACCCCGCCTGCCAGCTGCTGCACCAGGCACGCGTGGATCTTTTCATGTTGCCTCTACAACAGGTGAAGGGTCAGCCTCGCATCTTGCCAACGAGGAGACAGGTGCAGAGTCGGCCCGTGGCCAGCGGCAGCTGGACCTGAATCCGGCAAGTCAACGGCTGATTGGGGCTGGAAGTCACGCCTTTTTGAAGTGTCAGGGAGGGAATTTGGGACAGGACAGATCTTCTCTTTGTAGGGGAGAAGGTTCCAGAAAAAAGCCCTATCAGGACAGAAGGAACTCGTCTTGCTGTGGCTATGGTTTGACCCTTTGATCTGTTGGATGGCTTCTCTGTGCCAGGCAGGCAAGGCCTGTGGGTGCAGTCGGGCTGTGATGGGCCACCTGCCACTCAGAGCCCCAAAAGGGGCGGGGAGGCCAGCCCAGGGGTAGGATGGCTCCCCAGAGGCCACAGAGACCAGAAAGCGAAGGCTGTATCTGCACCAAGCCTAGGAGATAAGTGCCTCCAGCAGAGAGAACTTTCCAGGTGTGCACCATATTGCAAGGTGTTTTGGTCAATGAAAGAGAAACAGGGAGAGCAGGACTCGAGGGGTCTCCAAGGTTTGCTTTCCCAGTGGCCCTTTGAGAGTTCTCACTCCTGTTTTGTTCTGTCCCTTCTCTCAGTAACTCAAGCTTTGGTGTAAGTCAAAGGGCACCAGACCCCATTCTCTGTTGCCTTAGACAGACAACTTGCTTGCCCTCTCTGGGCTGCAGTGGGTTGGCCTACGAGGGGGGACCCAAAAAAGACCAGATTTTTTTTTTACGGCCAGTCCCCTGTAGTACAGGCTTCCCCTACTAGGTAAGTGTCCTGGCCAGCGCTGTTGTGAGTGGCTGCGTTTGGCTTCAGGGAATTTTTTGGGAGATTGAATGTCTTTGTCCATTTCATGATGGGCGACTTACACAACCTGCCCACACTGTGCTGCGTGTTCAGTAGAGTTTTTGACCAAAACGTGGCATGACTCCCATGCCCCAACCTCCCTCTCCATCTGATCTCGGCCCAAGCGACTGTGTTTTTGCTTTTTGTTTTCCTGGATGAAAAAAGTCTTCAAAGAAATCATTTTGCCAGTATGGAAGAGATGAAACCAAAAATGGCAGCAGCACTAAAAGGCATCAACATTGACGAGTTCAAAAATTATTTTGAGCCGTGGAAAAAGGGTCTCAATAGGTGTATTGCATCAAACGGAGAGCACTTTGAAGGTGCCTGAAGTTTAAACATGTAAGAATACACGATTTTTAATAAATAAATTCCAGGTTTGGGGGGTCTCCCCTAATATTTCCACTCACTCACCACCAAGAATAAAAAAAGGTCACTTTGTGCCACAGTAAGACATCCCTCTAGCCCTGACCAGCCTCTGGGATGTGCCCAGCGGATTGGCAGAGATAGAAGCTGACCTCATACCCTTCTGCATAGGTCCAAGGTGGAGCACGTAATGCTTTGGGGAGAGAGCAGGGAGGAAGCCCAGCTTGCCACACCAGGCCTGGGTGACAAAAAAGAACTCCCAAGGGTGGTTGGGAAGGTTGCCCAAGACCAGACTACGATGAGCCTGGTTGGGCTCCGAACCTGGCAAGTCGGACGTCACTGACGCCACTGAGAGCATGGGGATTGGGTGAAAGGGGCAGGTGTGGTGACAGGAGGATGAGGAGGCCATGGTGAGACTCTGGTGAGAGGGAGGACAGAGCTGGGAGGGACTCAAGCGCTAGCATCAGCAGGGGGTGGCAATGGAGTCATGATCTGGGGTGACAGGACATTGTTTATGCTCCAACTGGGGCAACAGGAGACCTGGGAGACTGGATCAAGTCCTGGATCTAGCAGGCCCGAGACAGAACCTAGATCCATCACTGGGATGACCAGGCCAGAAGCAGAAGGGCTTGGACCTATAAAGTAGCTCCCAGCCTCCATCTTGGTTCTAAATGGTGTGTGAGGAATATTCCAGGCCAGAGGCCCTTTGTGAGTAAGGACGGTGTTTAACAGGAATTGGAGCCAGGTGAACTGCCTTTGCTTTTCCCCCCATGCCCACTGCCCAGCGGCCCCAGCTACATGCTCTCCCTTTGTCCTGCTCTGTGAGTTCCTCCTTCTGCCCTCCCTGAAGATGGGAAACCTCCTCTCTGGCAGCTAAGCCAAGGGCTCCCCCGACACACTGTTCTGTGCTCCAGGGAGAGTCCACAGAAGCCTGTCCCAGTTGTGAAATTGGGGACTCACTCTTGATGTCTGAGTCCCTGTCCTCCCACCGTGTTGGAGAACTGCCCTCTCTATCCCCACCCCGGGGAAGGAAACGAAATCTCATAGTTGGCAGACAGGCACCACTGCAGATTCATGGTCTCAGGCGTGTTCATGCTCTTCCTGTTGGTTCTGGCCCCCGATCTGCTCCGAGGCTATGCAGATAATCTGAAGCTCCTACCTACCATTCCACGGAATACACTCCACACTCCTCCTTCATTTTTTTTTTTGGTTGGAGTCTCACTCTGTCACCCAGGCTGGAGTGCAGTGGCACACTCACGACCACCCCAGCGTTGACCTGCTGGACTCGGGTAATCCTTCTGCCTCAGCTTTCCAAGTAGGCTAAGTTTTGACTTCTTGTAGAGATGAGGTCTCACCAAGTTGCCCGGGCTGGTCTCCTTCAAAGCCAGCCAGCCCTTCTCTGTTCTGGTAGTTACACAGGCTTAGGGGCCCAGCCAAATGACAAACCAGCCAGTTCCCTCACAGCCCCATGCCTTACTCAGGTCACCTGTTTTCTCTCCTTTTGTGTCCCCCACACGCTGTGGTCTGGTTCTCAGCAGGGTCACCATTGGCTGCCTTGTCACGATAGCCATTGCATGGCCAGCTACTGGATCATTGAGGCCAGAAACCTCCAATGTCCCTGACTTCCTCTTTATACCCCACACCTACCTGGTCAATCACCAAGTTCTGTTAATTCTGTTTTTCTTCCTTTTTTTTTTTTGAGTCAGCATCTCAGTCAACCAGACTGGAGTGTAGTAGAACAATCACGGCTCACCACAGCCTCGACTTCCTGGTTCAAGTAATCCTCCTACCTCAGTCTCCCAAGTAGCTGGGACAATAGTCACATACCACCATGCCCAGCTAACTTTTTACTTTTTTTTTTTTAACTTTTTTAACTTTTAATTTTTGTTATGTTGTCCAGGCTGATCTCGAACTCCTAGGCTCAGGCAACTCTCTCACCTCTGCCATGATTCGGTTCTCCAGTAGCCCTCTCTCCCTCCTTACTGCCCACTGAAGGGTGTGGGTCGCTCTTAGTCTGGCCTCCAACTTGACCCTCTTCCAATAGAACAATTGCTGTTCTAGATGGTCAACCTGATCATGTGTTTAACTGGCTGAAAACTGGGAGTGTGTTTTCCTCAGATGCCTCTGGCCTACACATCTCTTCGGAATTTGGCACTTAGTTACACCGATTGCTGCATCCCTCACCTCCTGTGTCCTTGTGCCCTGAATTATGTGCAGCTAACTCCTCGGGCCTCAATTTCTGCACGTGCTGTAGCCCCACCTGAAGCATACCCCCACCCACCTCTGACAGCTACCTCCCACTGGCTCTGCAGAGCTCATGAAGACATCACAGTCCCAGAAAGCTTCTCCTGGGGTGTGAGCACTCCGCCCCGGCCTATCCCGGTCCCCCCGCACCCCCAAGACAGTGCCTGTGAGTTTTCTCACCTGCCTGAGGCTGTTCTCTGTGGCTCCCCAATGTCGGGCCCAGAGGAGATCTGATGGCTTTCAGAATGTAATGGGTTGACTCATAAGTTCATAGCGTTCATTTTGGGCATGGCAGCTCTGCAAGGGTGGGTTTACTGTTTGTCAGTGTTGTGCTTGGGAATAAGCCTAGCATAGAAAGTTTGTGCTATTTGTGGGCCAAAGAAGATGGAATGTCAAGTGGAAAAAAACCAAATGCTTTCAACATATTCTTCAGCTTGAGTCTAACAGAGTAATAAAGTCAGCAGAGGTGGCTCGAAACATTTGTGCCATGGATGGGGAGAATGCCGTTGGGGAAAGCACGGCAAGAAAATGGTTCTGTTGTTTCAAAGAGGGCCATTGGACCTGAGGGATTCGATGGTCCACGTCAGCCAACCACCTGAGAATTGCCAAATGTGATAAACTGTGACCAGTCAACCATCATGTGACACTTGCATTCCATGGGCAAGTGAAAAATGCCATAGGATCAGAATGACAAGACCTGGAAGGCTGTTAGGGATGGGGGAGAGAGAGAGAAATTCAAGACGACACAGACTTCAGGGTTGATGAGAAGAAAGAAAGAAAGAACAGCTGGAAGGAACAGCTGCATGAGGGCAGGGCTGTGTCTGGAGTGATCCTGGGCTTCCAGGTAAAGATGTTTTATAGGCAGATAGAAATATTGAATCGACAGCTACAGGTGTGGGAGTCCTGGGGAAGGATGAGATTAGCGGGCTAAAGCAGAGAAGAAGGATTATCTCAAGTTTTAACACAATTTGGCAGTCCAAGGTCTTGGGGATGCTTTCACTACCTGCCTACCCATCCAATTTGCTCTAGTAGAAGCTGATGTGGACAAATGTTCCTCAAAGTGTGGGTCACCAAGCCCTAGATCCGAAGCACCTGGAGGAGGGCGTTTAGTGCAGACCCGTGGATCTGGATCAGTCTAGGGTAGCCTGGGAATCTGAATGCTAACCAGCTTCTGAAAAGAAGGATTGTTCAGTTGTGGTGACAGACTGGTCATGCCTACCCTAGAGGCAGGGTGATGGAAACTGCACGGCGACAAAGCCCAGAGGACTCGCAGGGCTCACCCATCACCCGGTGCTCTGCAAAGCCCTTTAGGCGACAGCCCACTAGGTCACAGATGCTGGTCTTTCGACCGAGTCCCACCTTGAAGACAGGGCCAGAACCAGGGCCCTATGTATCTCTTTATCCCTGGCATTGTGCCTGGGAGACACATAGTGTCTTGGTAGAATCAACACATTCCTTCTGCAAATATGTTATGGTCTATGTAACAGAAACTGAGGGCACCTGATAGTGGAGCAGTCCTTGGGTAAAAGTAGCTTCCATGTTGTCTGGGGAAAAGCCTGTGGCTAAGGAGTTGCCTAACTATAGGGCAGTGTCCAAGGAAAGGAAGACAACAGGGAGAGATCACTGGGCTCTGGTCAGCAGGTGTTCCTGCGGCCTAGGAAATGACCACCACAGCACACGGCCATGAAATCCCAGCACACTGGGAATGGGGCTGGAACTGGGGAAGGGACATTTTTTATTAGAATGGGTACATATGGGAAAAGATGAGCATGCAGGTGCACCGTTTAAAGGTTATCACTCATAAAACTGGGTAATGGAAGTTTCTTTTCAAAACGTTTCAAAGATAAAAGCAAACAGCAGAGTCGATACACAAAAAAAGGCAAAACTAAAGAGTAAAAGGAAGCAAATAAATATATATGTGTATTTATAAAAATTGGTTGACAAGTCAAAGTGTAACACAGAACAGGAAATGCAAATGGTAAAAATTACCCTATTCAAATAAAAAATTACTGTTCTTTAAGAAATAAAATGCAACAACTTATATGAAGTACACCTAACACAAAATGACAAAGGTTGAAAATAAATGGTTGGTCAAAGATATAACACTGGAATTCTAATCAAAGGAAAGAGGGGTGGTCATATTAATATCAAAGGATAATTTAAAGCAAAAGGTATTATGCAGAATAAAGGGTCATTATACAGAGATAAATTATATAACAGATACATCATTAAACCTTTATGCACCAATAACGAAGTACAAAGGAAGACCAAACTTGTAGTGGGAAATTCTGACTCTTACTATCTGCCTGTGACAGAGTTTGAGGTCCAAACAGGGACATAGAAAATACACATGATATACTCAAGATAGAATTAATACCAAATTGTACACCCCAGCTATACTGGTCAACAGGACAGCCACTAACCCCATGTGGCTGCTGGGCATTATGAAATATGGTGAGCATGATTGAGGAACTCATTTTTAAGTGCTACTTAATTTTAAGTAATTTACATTTAAAAACTGAGGCAATGTAAAATATTTTCTTCTGGGCTGGATGTGGTGGCTCAGCCCGTAATCCTAGCACTTTGGGAGGCCGAGGCGAGAGGATTGCCTGAGCCAGGGGGTTCAAGACCAGCTTGGGCAACTTAGTGAGACCTCATCTCTACAATAAATCACAAAAACTAGCTGGGCATGGTGGCGTGCCATCTGTAGTTTCAGCTACTTGGAAGGCTGAAGTGGAAGGACTGCCTAAGCCCAGCAAGTCGAGGCTGCGGTGGCCAAGAACGCGCCACTGCACTCTAGCCTGGATGACAAGAGGTGAAAGAGTGACTTAAACTCGGGAAAAAAAAAAAATATATATATATATATATATATATATATATATATATCTGTGTGTGTGTGTTTCTGCTAAATCCAACTTTAGATTTTCTGGGAGAACTACATTTTTTCTATAGCCACTGAAAATTTAGCATCCAGGTTGGGCATGGTAGCTTACACCTGTAATCTCAGCACTTCGGGATGCTGAGACAGGAGGATTACTTGAGCTCAGGAGTTTGAGACCAGCCTGAGCAACATAGTGAGACCTCATCTCTACAAAAAATGAAAAGCTTAGTTGAGTGTTGGTGGTGCATGCCTGTAGTCCCAGCTACTTGGGAGGCTGAGAAGGGAGGAGCGCTTGAGCCCAGGAGTTTGTCATGATGATGCCACTGCACTCCAGTCTGGGCATTGACTCAAAAAAAAAGCATCTAAATTTAGATGAGCTGCAAACATCAAACATGTATCAATTTTGATGATTTATTGCAAAAATAAGAATGCTAAATAGTTCATCAATAATTGTTATATTGATTTTATGTTGAAGTACAATGAGAATCTGGGTATATTAGGTTAAGTAAAATATATTAAAATTAATTTCATCTATGTTTTTAAAAATGTGGCTTCTAGAAAATACAAAATTACATTTATGGCTAACATTATATTTCTATTGGACAGCACTGCCCAAGAAATAGGACACAGCTTGCTATGAAGGTTTCAGAAAATGTTCCCAAAAACTGATCATTATAGATTGCAGTATACTGTGAGATTTTAAACTTTATACCGCAAAGTACTTGACTTAAAAAAGAAAAGTGGTTCAAAAAAGAAATAAGGAACTAAGAGTGTAAAAATAAAAACGAAAACATTAAACATCAACAGTTACAGGATGTAATCAACAAATCTAGTGCCAGATCAGTGACTTATCTATTTTAGGGTCAGACATCTCTGAGTATCTGATACACAGACCTTCTCCCTAGAAAAAAGCATATACATAAAGAATTTTGCAAATAATTTGAGGAGGGCCATACACATCCAAAAGCCCCAGGTTATAAATGCCTGTATCATCAAAAGTGAAGATAAGTTAACTAAGCAGGCAATTAAAATTCAAAGAAAATGAAACAAAACTTTCAAGGAAACCAGGAAAAGACAAAACAGCAGAAGTGTTAAATGTATGAGCTGTTTCTTTGGAAAAAAAATCAAACAAAACTAAAAAACAGCAAAGTGCTAGAAAAACCAATCAAGAGGAGGAAAAAACCGTATAAATATCGTTAGAAATTAGGAAGAGCATACATCACCAAAAACAACAGGCTCAAAAATAAGAAAGTACTTGCACAATTGCATAGAAGTACATTTGAAAAACTCATTCTTTTCTGTACAAATCTATGTTAAAAAAAAATGATATAAGAAATAAAAAACCCAAATTGACTAGGGGGAAAAAAAAGAGGAAAATAATTTCCTATATTTTCTAAACTTCTTCTCCAGAAGATGTCAGGACCTAATGAATTTACTCGTAAATTACTTCAGATTTTGTAGGAGCAAGTAATTCTATTCTTTCAAAGTCTCAGTGTTTGACAGACATTTCCTGGGTGCCTACTTCAGTCCTATGTATAGTCTCAGCCCAATGCAAAGTTGGTGTCATGTAAGAGAAACTTCAGCGTCACTGAAAATGACTAGAAGTTTATCAGTTCATCCTATGAAGCAAACATGACCTTGACCCCTGAACCTGGTAAGAAAGATACCTTCCTAAGCTTTGCAGTAATACAAAAAGTATCAACAACTAAAAATATTGGTGTGTGTATGTATAACTATATAAACATTATCTCCTCTAAAATTTAAAAATTGCACACTTAAAAGGAGACAAATTATACATGTAAATAATACATATAAATTAATGAGAACAAAACTTCTAAGTGAACAAAAAAGATTTAAATAAAAGGAGATAACATGAAAATGCTTACTGGAAACTGTTCTAGCTCAAATTAAATAACTATTTTACATGTCAAATTATTTAAATTGATATTCCCCCAGATTTTTTTTTCCACCCAGTGTCTAATCTTAGCTCTGGCATGGCCAATTTTCCTGAGTATCATCTGGTTTTATGAAACATGCCTAATCAAGTAGCAAGGCAACAAAGGCATAAAATAGGCAGCAATAGCAAGAGAAATGCTGGGAGTGGCTGCCAATTGCAATGTGTCTGCCACCTTTGAGTACTGGGTGACTGCAAGAACACTCCAGGACAGACTTGGTTTGACCCACGTGGGTAACAGCCCAAATGCTGTACTAGCAGGTTATTAAAAGAAAACGTGCTTTTCTCACATCTCTTCATGTTTGAAAAAAAAAAAGGTGGGACTGACTAGAGTGTATATCTTTGGGTCTTCCCATTGCCTGGTAACTTACACTCATGGAAGAAATAACCTTAACAGAGAAAAATTAATACTCTAGTCGTTTCCAACCTCCATCCTGGATATTAAATTTTCTTTCTCATCAACTTCTATTTCTTACCTGCTTCATTACTTCAGAGTTGCAGCCAGAAGCAGTTAAGTGTCAAAAAAAAATCTTTTTAAAACTTGACCTGGGAATTTTAAGTCAAGTAGAGGGAGACTGGGAAGTCTGGTTCCAAGAAAGTAGGATGCCCGGGGCAAACATTACAATCACATAATTACCTGCCACCATGGAATGTTCTAATGGTGTCTCATTAGGTATTAATGACACGAAATAATGACTATTAAAGTGACCTTTTTGTCAAGGGGATATAAACAAGAGAATCATTTAACACCAAGATAACATGGTAATAAGTTAAAAATGCATCTTGATAAGATTCTGGCATGTGTTGAATTCAAAAGTGAAAGTCCTTTCCTTCCTATAGTAGCTGGAGTTATGTGAATGACAAGCAGCAGACGCTGTTTTCGGGATGTGGCTCATGCTTCAGCAGTGCATATTATGAGAAGCCTGCTTTTAAGAACTTCTATCAACAAACTGCACTTTCATAAAGATTTGTATTGGTTCATTCATACCAGTTGGTAACAAACCCCTACCCCATGACTTCCTGCACTGCAGGAACATAAAAACTATGTAAGCACATGGTTGCAGGGGACGCACTGACATTAAGTAGCATCTGAGTGGTGGTACATGGCTGAAGGCTGATGGTTCTAATATGCCAAGTCAGATTTATTTACATCTAACTTGCAAACTGTTTAAATCCATTCCACAAATAATTTTTCCTACCTCAGAGAGATTTAGTTACAGTGGCTGAATTTGTACAGATAGTGGTAGTTAGGAAAATAATATTCGCACTATAAAAAAAGCAAACACTAATCACTGGATAAAGCACCACCCAATGAATGAGTTCAACATCCAAGCTAATAACTGCTTGTAAAAATACCAACTAATTCTGATTATTTAGATAACACAGGAGTACATACATATAACTTATATGCATCTAACTATATATAAGGCAATAGTAACTGGATGAGACACAAAACTTGTTATAACTTATATGCATCTAACTATATATAAGGCAATGGTAACTGGATGAAACACAAAACTTATCTTTTCACTGAAAATTCGGCCTCACTTCTTGCAGTCTTTCTTCAGCAGTACAATTATAATAAGATGAATACAACTTTTTAATTTGTATAGTATTTCTCATGGAATCACCCTCACCCCTCATTTGTAGATGTAATAACTGAAGCTGAGCAATCTCAACATTTTTCTCTCTAGATTCAGACAAGGCTATATTCAGAGCAATGTATATTTCTAAATAGATGGAGGGAGATTTTTTTAAGGCTTTTCAAATTATTCAAATTTTTACTATAAGCTTTATGAAGTCTTGCGGTTTACCATTTTAAGACAGAGATTTCATCAGCAAAGGGAGATGTATCTTTTATCTAAGGAACACCAAAAAGAAACCAGCTGGGACCACAACGAGAAAGACAGTGGAATATAAATACAGACTTGTAACTTTGTTCTAGGATTGATCACAATCTTACAGCTGAGAGACACCATTAGATCTGATCTATTCAAAACCATTAATTCAATGTTGTGTGTGTTAGTATCTAACTGATCTAGGAAGGCACTTGTGCCTTAGAATATGAGAACACCATTTCAGAACAGCTGATGGGGTGATTAGGGCAGTAAAATCCTACATTCATTTTACAGACTGGAATCCTAGTCTAGGGTTGTTCAATCCATAATATACACCTTGTGAACAGGTGTCGATAGCTTTGTACAGAGGCAGGATGGGAGGGGAAAAAAGCCACTCAAAGTTTCAGTAATTCAATAATTTATTCCTCTAAAAAAGTGTGTAAAAGTATATAGCTCTCATCCACAAGGTATATATGAATGACATTTAAAATGGAGGCCTTTTATTATTGTTTCTTTTTATCAAAGTCTTTTAGTGTACTGTACCAGCGCTATACTGTAGTTATTTTTTTAAATGAACTTCACATATTTTTGTATTCTTTCAAATTGTTTGCTATATATAAAAGAAGCTCACTGCAAAATGCTTTGAAGGAAAAAAGGAAACAAAAGAAATTCAGAACTTCCCAGAAATGTACAGCTTTTACATTTAAAAAAGGTTCTGAAATATACATACAAGCATGCTGGACAATCCCACCCTTCTGCCCTCCCCATTTCCCCTTTTTAGTTCAAACCATGGTTAAGAGTTCTGATTTCTGCAGAATTCCCAAAATTAAAAATAAAAAAAAATAAAATAACTTCTCACTCTGTAGCAAATCCAGGGCTTGTACATTTCAGATTAATTCAGTAAAAAACTCACAAGTAAAATAATGCATATTTAAGGGAAATATTATACAGACTTTTTCACACAGAAGTACATAATAAGATTTTTTAAAATCTATTGCCATTCATTTATTTTTGCACAAAACGTATAAATATGTCACCAGCTTTTCTTAACTTAAAAAACTTAAATAAAAGACACCAGATGAAAACTACCCTTTGCTGCCTTTTTTTTTAATCTTTTGTAAGGTTTTTTTGTTTGTTTGTTTTTTGTGGTTTTTTTTTTTTTTTTTTTTTTCTGCTTACAATTGGGTTTCTAGGGAAGAAAAGCCCCTGCATTAAAAACAGCCCATTTAAAAAAAAAAAATTCAAACTTCTGATGAATTCTGGGAAAAAAAGCAACCCCAAAGTGGTAAAAGATTACAAATATCTACTTTACAATTTGTCTTCTCACCAAGATAATTTTATACAAGTTTACAATCTTCATCATCTTATGCTCTTCAAAAGGCCTTGAGAATTTTCCTTTCTGATTAAGAAAAAATAGCACTGCAATATTTTTAAAGTCAATTTTACACTGTACACATTAGATACAAATGGTCTGATATATCAGATTTTTAACCTATACATTGCGAAAGTCACCCCCCCTTCAACTGGTGGTACAGAGAACAAAATTATCCATTTACAAGTTATTTCTCTGCTTTCACATTCCCACCACACAACTTTTTTTAATATAATGTTTTAAACTTTAGATTATTTCAAGAAAAATACTTTTACAAAATCATATCAATTATTACATTTTTCCTTTTTTTGTTAATAACCAGGACATGGAAGTCTCTTGGAAGAACTTTTAAAATTTGCATGATTCTCTCCACAGATGACAAGAGCTCAATGGCCTGGTCAAAGTGGCTCCCAGGAGGCCAGTCCACGCCCACTTCCCTCAGACAGAAACACACAGCAACACAAGGGTTAGAAACAGGGTATCAAAGACAACCCTCTGGGCCAGGAATGAGGAGTCATAAAATACTTCAGTTAGCCTTAAATGCTTTAAAAAGGCATTTTTTTTTTAAAAAGTTCCACCACGAAGGCTCAACTTCAAGTACTAATTTAATGGTTACATTGTAATATTTCTTTGAAATAATATTCCTATGGTCCAGAAAAAATTCACCATATTTATAACCGATTTTATGAGCAAACACTTTTGAGTGTAATATGTACATAAGTCCCTTTTGATCTAATGAGAGGAGAGACCTGGCTTTCGGTAAGAATTCACTAGAAAATATATTTCCATTGTGACTATATAAAACTAATTAAGGTACTTGCCTCCATGGCTCTGGGTTGAGCTTGACTGCCTTCTGTATAAAATGTTATCCTTCATGAAATACTGGCCACTTAACATGGCAGAACTTTTAAAACCCAGTGTGTTATTAATAAAGCCTACTGCTGGGTGGTTTTGAGTATATTACTTTTTAGGCATGATCTCCCCAATGTGTTTTCACTTCTTTTCCGGCTTCAAGGACAGAGGTATGTAGTCAAAGAATCCTATGGTGGATCTGAATTGAGTTTCAGCTACTGTACCTAGTCCTTGTGAATTTAAAAAAAATTAAGTAAAAAAATCCATACACACACACACACACACACACACACACACACACACACACACACACACACACACACACACATATATATGACAATACAAGTTAAAATAAATAAACAAAAGGAAGCAGTCTCCAGACCTTCTGTATCTACACACAGGTTTGAAGTCAACCAAAGCACTCATGCCAATCTAGATGGGAGCACTAGGGAGACAGAGACCCCAGTGTGAAATCATGTACTCGAGCTGGTTCTTATTTTTAAAAAGTCCCAGATTATGGAGTTCAGGTAACCCACAGGCCATACACCAATAGCTAGAGGATTTCATCCAAAGGGCGAGATTGCCCTCATTTTTAAACAGAGGCTGAAAACACAGACTCTTGTGCAAAAGGACACTATCTCTTCTGTTTCCCGCTTAAAAGCCACCAACAACCACCACTTCCTGTAGACCAGTGGTTGGTACACACCACCACACTGGCTGAAAGTCACCACTTATGGAAGTCTCCAGGTCCATGAGAGAAGTGTCAAGGAGTCACTCTGGTAATGAACACTGCAGAATTGACATGTGCCTGCTGAGAAGGAATCACAGTGCAGGACTATGTGGAGAGTGGTCTGAAGAAAAGGATGTGGGGTATTTGCAGAGTGTAGCAGGTTCCTTGTATTGAGGCTGCAGGGAGAAGGAACTGAGCCAGAGAGAACAAGTGCTTTTCCAATTAAAGTATATTCATGATGGCATTGTACAACTGAGTGAGCACCACAAAGTGGACAGGAAGGCAGGAAGTACGGTCCTGGGTGGCTGGATTGCATGTGAGCCAGGACAGAGCGTTGTACTGCTCCAAAACAAACCTGCCGAAAAAGCACACAGACCAGAGGCATCAGCCACGGCAGAAGTAAGGCTAGTTCTCTAACTCTAACATAGTCCAGGTCCTAGCAGGAAGAAGGTCTCAATGCCATTCTTTAACTTGCCCAGGCTCTTGTCCTAGTTCTTGGTCTCATGCTCCCCCTTCCTTCTAGACCTGGACTGTCCATAACGGTAGCCACTAGTCACATGTGGTCACTGAGCACTGAAAATGAGGCAAGTCCGAATTGAGATGTGCTGCAACTGTAAAATATACACTGCAGTCCAAAGATGTAGTATTTTAAAAGCACGGAAAATATTTCATGAATATTTTTATATTGATCACATGCTGAAATAATATTCTGAATACAGAGTTACATAAAATATACTATTAAATTAACTTCAGTAATTTATTTTTACTATTTTAATATGGCTCTAGAAAAAAATCTAATCAGACATGAGACTCCCATTATATTTCGATGGGACAGTTTTCCTCTAGGAGGCCTGGAAGCCAAACTCATATGGATCAGGGTCTTGATTTTTATCTATGACATATAATTTATAAGTCATTTCAGAGTTAGAACATATTAGAAAAGGCTTGCACATTTTCTTAAGATAGATAAAGAATGGTTGTGGCCTACTAAAGTGCAAAAAAAATTAGCCGGGCTCAGTGGCTCAGCCTGTAATCCCGTGCCTTTGGGAGGCTGAGGTGAGTGAATTGCCTGAG